>NW_007246625.1:148961-196285 GCF_000164805.1 Carlito syrichta | reverse complement strand
CTCCAGCTGCGGCGGCGGCCGCCCTGCCGCTGGAGCCCCGCTCGGTTCAAGATGAGTCATGCGTGACCAATCCCCTCCCCGCCAAGGGAGAGCAAGACACACACAACGAGGCAGAGACTCAGAGGCATACGCACACAGACACAGAGACAGAGACACACCGAAACTCAGACTGCTGATGGAAAGACTCAGAGACACGCTGACACACAAAGACACCAGCGGACACACATCCACACGGCTCTCACTACCGCCCCCCACTCAAGGGGCACCCACCTTCCTCAGACACTGCCCCACTCGTAGGGACAAGAGGGGCCCATGACCACAACATCGGCGGAGACGGATTCCGTAGAAGGTCATACGTTATATGTGTTGAGGCAACCCCATGCCTGGTACATTTGTGCACATACTGATGCAAATTGCTACCGTTCACATCGTTTGCACCGGCACAAGGCACCCACACGTACCCTCACACACCTGCACAGATACCTCTGCTCCATCACAGCCAGAGTGCACCAGCTACTAAGGACTCAGTGGGATTGGGATGGGAGGGAGGAGGGTGTTGGCAGGAGGGAAGGGTAGTTCCCCTGAATTCTCTTGGGAAGGATTGCTTGGGACATCTCCTCCCCTTCAGGATTTGCTTAACCACACAGTCTAATGCCCATCTCTCTAGGGTTCTACTGACAATAAGAGTGGTGGGGAAGGCATTTAGACAGGAGACACAGTCTCCAAACACAAAGACACAGAACCTTCAAACTCAGAGTCAGAGCCTTATCCACACTAAAACCCCGCAGGTATACACAAGTGGACACTCAGAACCTCAGCCCCCTTCTCCACACTCAAACTGAGCATAAAGAGACGCATGTAAATATATATATTTTTCTAAAAACAAAACTGCACACTCAGACCTAGATCCAGCCCTTATAGACACCACGACAGACCACCCCCACGCATCACACATATCATCACCTCCATAATTGCCACATTTTCAGATGTAAACACTCCACACACAATTGCGCTTACACTTGTACACCCATCCAAGAGAGCAGACTTTCACAGAGCACCAAATCCATGTATAACCTTATGCCCCCTACTCAAACACCCCCAAATATGTACCCACATCCTTACAGATGGCAAAATAACCATGTATAGGCATTTACAAGCAGAAATGACTTTATCTACTTCTGCGCACATAGGATTCCCAATAGATACAGCCTCAGTCTGCACATATACATGCATGTCTGACAGACTCAGATTGTCAAGGATGTCTGCACACTAACATAATATTAAGACCCACGCCTGTGTCCCTCAAAGATACAAATATCTGTTCCTTCACTGCGTCACATTACACAGCAACGGTCTCAGCTAATGGCATCTCCCACCCTCTCCATTTCAGTCATTTATTGTTCTCAGACACGGAAATTCAGAACTACAATAATTTCTTTCTGAACCCTAATATTTTGTACTGGGAGAACAGATTGCATTGTGAAAGCAGGTGAGGTGAAACATGACTATAAACAGGTAACCACCTCCTCCTCACACCTTTCATTTTCATAGAATAATCTCAGCTATGACTTCTTCTAGGTACCTTTAATCAGTGCTAGGCATGATACTCATGATCTCATTTTCTTTTCCCAATAATCCTGTGAGGTAGCATCTCTCAGGGTGCCCATTTTACTGATGAAGAAACTGAGGTTCTGAGAGTTCATATGATATGTCCAAAATGGTGGCACATGGCTAATAATTACCAGAGCCAAGAACCCAAAACCAGATTCATCTGACATTTGAACTCATATTCTTGGTTTGTAAGCTAAACATTTGACCATGTCTACTCTCTGCACACATGTGCACACACGCTTTCACATGAGCTGTCAAAAGATCTGGATATGACTCCTAACCTCACCACTTAAACAGGACTTAGCCTGTTTTCTCATCTGCAAAATGGAAATAATGACAGGACCTTCTTTATCTCCTTCGCCTCCTTCCCTCTGTGTGGCTGGGAGAATCAGGAAGTCAATAAATGTTACAGAATGCTACACGTATGTTGGATGTGTGTGTGCAGACAGACTCTAGGAAAGAAGACTGTGAAGGTTAACCTGGTTTTGTAAAACTTCTTAAGCAAGAGGGGTAGGGGGTGGAGGGCTTGAGCTGAAACTAAAGGGCAGGTGAGATTTGGATGGGACCAGGGGAGAGAAGAAAGAATTTCCAGTAGAGAGGTGACTTCAAAGACTCAGAAACTGAGCAAACAGGCTGTTGCACTCTAATGAGGAGAAATGTGAAGCATGTGCTGCCTGAGTGATGATAATAATAACAATACAGCCACCATTTATTGAGCATTTATATGCCAAGTACTGTATTTTACCGTACTATCCTCTTTAATCCTCACAGCAACCCTACAAAGAGGTTATATTATTATTTTTCTTTTATAGTTAAGAAAACAAGCTTACAGGAGCCCCATTTTGAGTTCTGACACACAGATTCCAGAACCTCAACTCTTACCTACTATGCAATTCTGCTCCTGAGTTCTGATTAAGTGCTCAGGTAATCAAAACTGGAATGAGAGGCAGTAACGTCAATAGCAAAACACAAAGATTCTGGGGCCAGACTGCCTTGGATGTCAGTGTTGTCACTGCCCATATTTCTTGAGTAATCCTGGACAGGTTCTTCAGTCACGTGTTCAACCTCAGTTTCCTCATCTGCAAAGTGAGGATGATAGCAGAGTCCACTTCCTATGGTTGTAGAAATTATGCAAACAATTCATTCAAAAGGACTCAGAACTTTGTCTGACACAACAGTAAGCAACCAATAAACAGTAGCCATCATTATGGCATGGACTGGCTGAATTTTCTCGTAATCCTACTAGATTCCACATCAAATTCCTTGTGGCATCTGTATGGCAGAGCATAAATCAACCAAATGTTCTCCTGAATAACTTACTGCAGAACCATTATTTGAGCCTAGGGCTCATCTGACGTCAAACAGGACAGAAATGCATTTACTTTGGAAAAGAAATCTCTCTTCCAACAACTTCTGATTCCAGCAGAAAAAGTGTCCAAATAGGAGCAAACTTGGCAAAATTAGGAGTAGCAAATTTAGTATGTCTGGATATTCAATGTCTTCCTGTGAGAGACTGTGAGCAAGTCACCTTGCTTCTTGGAGCCTCCACTCCTTACTTGCAAAATGGGAATACCAATATTTACCACTCATTATTAGGATGACAACCCATACATTAAAAACTAGCATTTAAAAAAATGTAGCTTTATTTATGTGTTCATCTCTAAAGCTGTATTAAGCACCCTACACATATAATGTCTTAAGCATCCTGCACACATACTGGCATCTTGTTCTCACTTCAATCCTTGCCCTGGTCACTAAATAGGATGTGGTCACCTGGTCCTCTGAGGTGAATCTTGCCATCTTCCCCCATTTGAGTCTAAGTTCAAGGTTTGTGTTTAAAAAGAGGTTTCATTAGTAACTGGATAATTCCATGGGAGGCCCCCAGCAGTGGTTCCGCCCTGCTGGGGAGTAATTCTAGGAAGGTAATGTGAGCTGGGGGAGGCTGGAGACCCAACTTCACATTTATTTACTTTGACAGCTAAATTGGTGGGCAAGGGGGAAATCAGATGAAAGCCATTTCAGAGTAAATACTAAATACAAAATTTAAACATTCAGGTTGTGACAAATGGGGAGGAGACAATGGATGGTGACACAGGCAGCACTCCCTCCCAGCCCAGGACCTGATCCTCACCCCATCACCTTCCTGGGCATTTCCTGTTTGAGGAAAGAACACAGAATGGGATACAAACTGCATGACCCTACGCCAGCAATTTACTTCTCCTGGCCTCAGTGTCCTTGTGGTCATATTTGAGTTTGAGTCAGACGATCTGAGAAGTGATAGAAAGAGCCTTGAGTCAGACCTGAGGTCAAATCCCGGCCTAGTCACTTTGTGGCTGAGTGAACTTGAAAAAGACACAACTTATCTGAACCTCAGTTTCCTTAACTATGGGGATGATATCAATCTCAGAGAAGTAAATAAAATAATCACTGTGAAAGGGCTTTTAGAGATGAAAGCCTATTGCAAATGTGAACAGTCATAGTCACTGAAGTCCCTTTCCAGTTCTGACATCCACTGAGTAAATTCAGGTCAACAGACATTTATGAAATGCTTACTTGTTACCAGGTTCCACTCTAGGCCCAGGACACAGAGGAAGCTGTCCACAGTCCATAGAGAGAAATGGCAGCTCAGTGTAGTGTGACAGATGCTATAGAGGGTGCTATAGAAGCAAGGAGGAGGGGAAATTAATCTAGCTTACAGGTCAAATATTAGGAAAGACATCCTGGAGGAGGTCACCTTTCAAGGAAGTCCTAAAGGGTAAGTTCAAGGCAGGCTAGGGCTGAGGGGAGTTGAACCAGGGTGAAGAGTGGTTGCCCAGGTAGTGTTTTCTGGGGTAATGTCAGGAGATGAGACCAGGGAGGTAAGTAGGAACCAGACTGTGGAGGGCTGATGTTGAGTTGAAGAGTTTGGATTCATCTTGGAAGTTTGGGTCTACAAGCCTACAGTTCCACAAGAAACAGCATCCTGCCTCTGTAGGAGTAGCATAGCATGGTGGTTAAGGATTCTAGCCTTGGCATCAGGTAGCCTGAGTTTACACTCTGATTCTGTTACAGTGTAATTGTGGGTCCTAAGGCAAGTGACAAACTATGAGCTTTTGTCTCCTCTATTATAAAATGGGCATTAATAGAGAACCAATTTAAAGCTGCTGTGACAATTCTAGAAGACCAAGATGCATCTTCAAAGTAAATACTTGGTCACCCAGAGCCATTGCTCTCACTGAGAAGAGGATGTGATGGGTACACAGAAGGCACAAGCTAAATGGGGATCCTTAAAGGGCTAGATGTTCCCACCTCAGAGAAACCTGCCTTGACCACACTATTTAAAGTGTATCTTCCCTGGCTGGGCTCGGTGTCTCGGCCTGTAATCCTAGCACTTTGGGAAGCCGAGGCGAGTGGACTGCCTGAGCCTGCGGGTTTGAGACCAGCCTGGGCAACTTGGTGAGACCTCGTCTCTACAATAAATAAAAGATAAGCTGGACGTGGCAGCATGTGCCTGTAATTCCGGCTACTTGGAAGACTGAGGCAGAAGAATCACTGGAGCCCAGCAGGTCGATGCTGGGGTGACAGTGAGCATGCTACTGCGCTCCAGCCTGGGCAACAGAGTGAGACTCCAACTCAAAAACAAAACAAAAAGTATATCTTCCCTAATAATCATTTTCCAGCAGAGATTAGACAAAGTTTATAAATAGGCTAAACAGTGATAAGCCTTCTGTCACATGCTAGGGAAATTTCAACTTTAAAATATAATCTGTGAGGACCATCAAATACTTTTAAGCACAAAGTTTATATGGTCAGATTGGGGGTTTGAAAAGATGACAAGCAGTTGGTTTGAGGATAGATTCAAAGGGGTGAGGACTTCTTTGATTATTGCAATCCTGAAGGTTTGATAATTAATAATCTAAGGGAGAGGTGATGAGGAAGTGGTAGAAACAAGAAGAATGAACAGAAATAATATAATTAAAAGATAATTATTATTGTATATTATTTTATTGCTATATATGATCATATATAAAACTATAACACATCCAAGTTCCTAAATAATTAACTTTACATATGAGGGGAACTCTCCAAAAACCATAATTTATTTATTAAAAATTGGGTATATATTCTTACATGTTTAAACTTCAGTCCCCTTCAAAGTACTCTCCGTTTGATGCAATATACCTATTGAGAAACATTTTCCACTGCTCAAATAGTTTTTGAACTTGTCCATTTTGATGCCTTTTAGTACTTCTGTCATTTTTTAATTTCAACTCTTCTGCATTGCCTAAATGTTTCCCTTTGAGTACTTTTTTCACTCAGAAAAAAAAAAAAAAGTAACCCAAGGTAAGATCAGGTGAATAGGGAGAATGGGGCCTCAGGGTCACACTGTTTTTGGACAAAAACTGCTGAATACTCAGCATTGTGTAGGTAGGTGTGCTTGTCAATCACCCAACATGAACTGGGCAAACAAGTTGAATCTCCAAAAAAAGTTCACCGCAGCTAGACACAATCTCTCACAACAACACTAGCTGGTACACTGATTCTACATAACATCATACAATTATATATAGCATCATATATAACCTTAATATAAAGTGGGACCAAAAAAACCCCAGAATTATCTTTTGGAGGGCAGGCCCCTTGTAGTGCAGGCTTTCCCCACTAGGTAAGTTGTATATACACATATATAATTATATATATATACACACACATATAAAAGAGACACAAATGTAATATTTGACTCTACATAATATCATATATGCTATCACCAACTATATAACATATAGGAGAAATAAATACATTATTTATTTCTTCATCAGGTTGTTTCCAAAGACATGGAACACAGTACAATGGAGAAGAGCAAGAGAGATTAATGAGCTTAGTTGTGGCTCAATGTACTAGGGGAATATTCAAGTGGAGGTGCCAGGAGTGAACTAGAAACCTGGGTCTCTAGCTCAGAAGAAAGACTGGAACCAGGAAAAGGAATTTTAGAGACCTCAGTGACGGCAGTCGAAGCCATGGGAGTGAATGAGATTGTACAGCAGCCAGGATTCATTCCACATATTAGAAGAGTTGACTTGTTTGCTTTCTGGGAGGTAACTTGCCCCTGAGGCTCATCTTATTTTTGGTGAGAATCGTTTTTCAAATTAGAAAACACGTTATATATAGTGATTCGTGCCTAAAGGGAACCAGGTATTTAAGGTGCAGAAAAGCAATTAACTGCCTTGAGACAATAAGGATAGGTAGGGTGATATCTGCTAGGCAAATGGTGGGGTCGGGGATGAGCAGAAGGGGCTTTTCAGGTAGAGGGAACATCCCGAACAAGAACAGGGGGATCTGGGAGATTCCATTGTGTTTGGGGTGCACAGACAGTTTAGTATGGTTAGAGAAATGCATATTGTAGAAGACTGTAGAAGTCTTATCCTATCCGTATAGGTATTTGGAAGCATCTTGACTCCTCTTATGGTTAAATCTAAATTTCTGTCACTTCAGGGCTTTGTTCTTCCTTCAACACGTCTCTTAAATTCTTTGCTTGGGACTGGGTGGGGTGGCTCATACCTGTGATTCCAGCACTTTGGGAGGCTGAAGAGAGAGGATTGCTTGAGCTCAGGAGTTCAAGACCAATCTGGGCAACATGGTCACGTCTTGTCTCTACAAAAGAAAAAAAAAATTACCCTGGCATGATGGCATGCACCTATAGCCCCAGCTACTTGGGAGACTGAAGCGGAAGGAGCACCTGAGCCCAGGAGGTCGAGGCTGCAGTGAACTGTGATCATACCACTGCACTCCAGTCTGGGTGACAGAATGAGACCCTGATTCAAAAAAAAACAAAGCAAAACAACTTTTTGTATGATTTAAACATTAAAAAAAAACTTTATTATTATTATTTTTTTGAGTTGGGGGAAGGGGTCTTCTCTGTTGCCCAGACTGGCATGCCATGGCATGATCATTGCTCACCACAGCCTCAAACTCCTGGGCTCAAGTGATCCTGTGTCAGCCATCTGTGTACCTGGGACTACAGGTGCGTGCCACCATGCCCAGCCAACTTTTAAAAAGTTTTTGTAGAGATGAGGTCTCACTATGTTGTCCAGGTTGGTCTCTAACTCCTGGGCTCAAGCTATCCTCCTATCTCAGCTTCCCAAAGTGCTGGGATTACAGGTGTGAGCTACTGCACCTGGCATGGTTTATGTTTAAACATCAGTGTTCCAGTGCTCAGGTCAGATGTTGCTTCTCTAGGAAACCACTTATGCCCTTACCACCTGTTCCAGCTTGGTCCCCATCCTCTGGTGTCCCTGCAGCTCCTGAGTCTTCCTTTTATCATGACACATCACAGTGCACAGGTCCCGTGCCATCTCATCTTTACATCCACCATGCCTGGCACATGGGAGATGCTCAGTCTATGTTTGAGGAATAACTTTCGTTGTGATGAGGTCTCCCACCCAAAAGCTTCTCAAATGGTAGAGGCTTGTTTGCAGAAGAGGAAAATTTAATTTAATTTTTTAAGCCTAAATTGTTAATTATATTTCTAGTTTAGAAATGTCATAGGGTACATAACAATTAAATGTCATTCTGTATAATCAGTAATCCAAGTCAAGTAAGACTTAGTGTGGAGGAAAAAAGATACAGACCCTGTCCTGGGATACATTCTGACAGATCCGGGTTTAAAAAAAAATTTTTTTTTTTTAACCTGAGATTCAAGTCCCTCTCTAGAGACCACTAAGGAGAGCCTGCCTGAGATTAAAACCAACTCACAGGAAAACACAATCAAGAGATAGACAGATTCCTAACCATATTATTTGAACACCTGGACTTTTCAGTTCCATGAGCCAATGAAATTTCCACCATAAGGTAGTTAAAGTAGGGATTTTGTCACTTGAATGGAAAGAGTCCCAACTAATCTGCTTACATAGCTGGGGCTAGAAGTCTAACTCAGGTATACCTGATGCCAAAGCTCTTAGAACCTATTTTCTCATGTGGACAATGAAAGGATTTAGCCCACATTTATAGTCCTATGCAGTACAATGATGCCATAAGGGCTGGCATAACCAGTTCCCTATATCAAAAGATATATATGGTGTCAGAGACATGAATAAGGAGCTAACAACATTCAGTGCACATCATTCTGTTACCTCTGTTACTTTTCATTCTTGGCAGTAATACCAGAATTTTAGCACCACAAAGGTTTGGAGAAGACATTCCCAGCAATGGAATATAGTTTAGAGCATGGGTTGGCAAATATTTCCTGTAAGGGACATATAGTATGTATTTTTTGTTTTGTAGATCACAGTCTTCATTGGAACTATTCAACTGTTATTACAGAAGGAAAGCAGCCATAGACAATATGTACATGCAAGGGCATGGCTATATTCTAATAAAGATATTTTTTGGAAACTGAAATTTGAATTTCATATCATTTTTGAGTGTCATGAAATAGTATTAATTTTTTTCAAAAACTTGAAAATGTAAAAACCATCCTTAGCATGTGGGCTGCACAGAGGGGACACAGGCCAGTTCACCCAAGCAATGTACAATGGGCTGTTTGTAGGCCTAGGTAAACCTCTCCCATTAACTATGTGACCCTGGCCAAGTCACTGTGTCTTTTTGAGTTCCCATTTTTTTCTATCTGGACAATGAGAGGGCTCTATTGGATGGTATCTCAAGGCCCCTCCACTTCAAATACCAGGATTCTGATACTTCATTCAATAAATGTGAAGCATGTATGGCATGAGGCATTGTTTTAAATGTTGGGAATAAAGCCATGAAATAGAACTCCTGTATACATGGAACTTATATTCCAATGAAAAGGGACGAAGTAAACTTACATATGATTTTGGGTATTGGTAAGTGCTATTTAGAATACAAAGAGGAAATGATTGGAGAATGACAGGGCTATAATTTTAAAAGCGAGGCCAGAGTGGTGGCTCACACCTATAATCCCAGCACTTTGAGAGGCTGAGATGGGAGGATTGCTTGAGCCCAAGAGTTCAAGATCAGCCTGGGCAACATAGCGACATGTCGTCTCTAAGTCAAAAAATTAGCTGGGAACAGGGGCTTGTGCCTGTAGTCCCAGCTATTCAGGAGGCTGAGGCAGCATTGCCTGAGCCCAAGAGGTCAAAGCTGTGGTGAGCTATGATTGTGCCACTGCGCTCCAGCGTGGGTAACAGAGTGAGACCCTGACTCCAACCAATCAATAAGATACCAGGGATTGTCTCCTGATTACTGATATTTGAACAGAGACATGAATCCAGTGAGGGAGTGGACTCTGTGGCTATCTGGGGATAGAACATTCCAGGCCAAGACAACAGTCAATGTAAAGGCCTTGAGGTGGGAGCTCCCTTGTAGTCAAGGAATAACAAGGAACTGGTGTGGCTGGGGCACAGGGAGCAAGGTAACAGTAGTATTAGACAGGTGTACGGGGACAGGTCATTTAGGGTCTTACAGGACTTTGAATCTTACTCCAGATGTGATAGAAAATGATCAAGATGAGAATGACATTTCAAAATAATTCTAAAAGGATCTTTTTGGCTACTGTGTGGAAAATGGACCACAAGGACAGATTAGTGGAGAGTAGATTAGGAGGGTATTGCAATAATCCAGGTAGGAGATGATGGTGGCTTGAACAAAAATGGTGGTAGTGTTGGAGGTGGTGAGAAATGTTTGAATTCAAGATGTATTTTGCAGGCAGAGTTAACAGAATTTGTTGAAGGACTAGGCAGGAGCAGGAAAGAAAAAAAGAAATCAAGGCTAAGTATGTTGGGCTCAAATAATATTTTAGGAACAAAAGTGATTACATACAGGAAGTGTTTAATATTTGTGATGCATGAATTACTCCTTTTATATAGTATAAAAACCAGATATATTTGCAGATTCAGAAAACTACATACCTTCACAAACAAAGGACAGGGTTATAGAATACTTGGTTTCATAAAACTGCTTTTCATAAAACTATTGATTTTGGTATGCTTTGAAAAATTTTCCCTCATGTGATACTCTTCCTCAATGCTGAGATCCAATTTAGCAAATCAACTGGTTAGGGATACATTTTGCATTTGATAAAATAGGAGCTGAGATTAAAAAGATAGTAATTATCTCTTTCCTGAATATTTTGTTCTTCACAAGTGACATAATGTTAGCAAACCAAAATAATTAACCAGTAAACCAAAGAATAATTTTACTTAAAGTAGAGGTAGCTTCCTAATAAAGAGTTGACCAAGTTAACACTTGCGTTTTAAACACTTTTCATTACTGCTTTAAGCACATTTATGATACACACATCTATTCTTATGAAACCTCTACTTTGAAAGAAACTAAATCAGTTATGATACTTGTAGACTTCCTTAACGACCTCTTTCTAATAGTGACACTGGCAATGTCACAGCTGCTCTATATTCTTATCTCTAAGAAGAGAGGTCAGCAGGCATAAAAGGTGAAGAGAAGTACCTCTGAGGCTGACTCTGTAGCTGGAGGCCTCTGCAGATAAGGCACTTAGAAGCAGCACTCCACCTGGACACACGGTCCAGAGTCCTGAGTGGAAACAAGTCAACCAGAGAGCTGAGTCTATTCCAGTAAATGAATGAGAGAAGATAGAACCACACAGACACTATCTTGGATTTATTAACACGGAGGGATAAGAATCGGTACAAAGAATAAACATTGCTTTAAATACAAATAAATAGCTCTGGTTTCTAAAGGAAACAACTCTATATAATTTCATGGTAAGTATTTTCTAAGTTTCTATTAAAAATAGAAGACTACTTTGTGTTAAGCCAGGTCTTCTACTCCATTGTTACCCTTGTAGGACTTATAAGCCAAAAGAAGTCACCAGAGAAATGGGAGACAATGCTCCCACCTATCTGAATTATTCCCCAAATGGGAGTTGCTTGCATCAGATAGACACAGCTAATAAATGCAGAAAGTATCTTATATCTAAAGATATCTAAAAAAGATCAATCTTGGGAAAAGTCATAAGAATATCTTTGAACTAGCTCTGTGAATTCTGAAACCTCACTATGCTGAGGTTTTCGTTCAAGTGTCTTAAATTCATTTATACTCATGGGAACACTTAAGTTCCTAGAACAAAAGTTTCCTCTTGCTAGGAACGATAGTGGTAAACAGTCTGTAATCACCAAGAACAGGACCTCGAACAACAAAGTGATTTACAGGTAAAGGAGCAATAGTGCTGTCCAACGAAACAGTCTGTCAAACCCGGCACCAAAATGACCAAAACTGTGCTGAAATCTGTTGATTTATCTCTCCATATTGTTATATTTAGAATGTACAAAGTGACAAAAATATCTAGGGAGAAATATGTTCTAAGAGTAAAGAAACATTTTCAAGTCATGCAGTCTTTCAAAACTACCTACAACATAAGGCCATTACAGTCTTGGTGCTAGAGTAGTATCTGCTCTATTGACTTTCTGTGCCCACTACATGCCACCTCCTTATCCTGCACAAGATAACACAACCTCTTCTACTTAGATCCCTACACAATTATTAGAAAATGATGTTTGCTAGTGATCAATATAGCAATGTTTAGGATTTCAAATAAATTTTGCTTTTTCTATTTAGATTGACCATCATATAATTCCAAATAGAGTATCTCATGCTAAAAAAAAATCTCATGCAATAAGAATAATTTAAAAAGTCCCATGTTAATAACAACATTTGGTATTAGTGAAAGCAGGATTACTTAGATTTAAAAAAAATGATCACTATAGAATAAAAGTTGGATTTCCAAACAGAACTTCTGCTGTGGTACAAATGCTAAATTTGATTCTACAGTTTTGTTGATGCAAATGCTTTTAAGATATACACATTTTCCTGATTGGGATTCTGAAACAATAAGCATAATTCTTAAACAGATTACTACAACATTTGTTCATAGAATCAGCTGCCTTTTGCCAAGAACTTTCTCTTTCTGAGTACAGTTGGAGGTGTTTCCCAGTAAATTCTGGAACAATAGTTCTGAACATGATTTAAGTCTGTCTGTCACTTCTTTCCCCGCTTTTTACTTCTCATGTTGTAAAGACATGAGCACAGAAAAATGCTCATTAATTTTTTTACAGATGTTAATACATTTAGTTTCCTGATTTAAATAATAATATTTTGTATATTTGCCTTTCTCTCTGGCACACTGTAGAATGTTTCTGGAGTTACAAATACAAACAAATCAGCCAATTAGAGCACCCCAGGGTTCAAATCACAATTTGGGATACAATCCTATTTATTCTGGATGATACTCAATTCCACACATAGTTTAGGGAAGAACATCCAAAAACATTATGTTACCAAATTTTAACATGTGATTGTGCTCTGTTGAATAGTACCATTCACATCTACAAAGTACAAAGGCAGAGGATTTTAGGTGTGGAGATCAGTTTGCTTTTGCTGCTAAATTCACAACCATCATCTTCGAGATTTCCAAGCTGTTCTAGAATATGGAGTAGTCCTTTTTTTATCTGGTGGCTTAAAGTAGGAATAAACAGGCGCTGCTGGATACTCTGCATCAGGATTTTCTGCCATCATTTTCAGCTTTGCTTCAATGGCTTTGATCTTTGCAGTGACACTGAAATCAAGGACAGCAGAGGATCAGAGTGGGCCTAGGTGCATTTAGAAAATACATCTATATCTCATCTCCTTATGCCTCTCATACACATCAGAGAAGCAATGATATATTACATTATGAACATTTAAACATTTTACATACAAGACAAAAATAACCAGTGCTCTCATTTTAAGAAAGAGATTAAGTCTGAACCATCTATTAAGTTTTTAATATAAATACAGATTATCATTAGGAGTACTTCACATATCTTTACATTTGCTCCTCAGATACAAACACTGTTTACCACCTTAGTGCTCAGCAGAGTAGGCACTAAAAATAATTCTTTTATTTATAGGGTTGAAAATGACATAAGGTAGGTTGTATTCCTTATGCAGATGAAGAAATCGAGGCACAAAAAGCCAATGTTACACAGCTAGTAAGTGAGAGAGCTGAGATTTGAATACAAATTGACCCCAAAGTACCACCTCCTGAATTGCTGAATAACAGTGAGAAAAAAACCATTCTGGAAATCCCATAGTCTCTTTTTACTGACAAATGTGTGCTAATAAAGGCTTTTATTTACAGAGTGACTACAATGAGTCAGACACAGTGCCCAGCATTTTACTTATATTATTTCTACAAGGGTTACCATCCACTTTTTATAGATAAAGAAACAAATGTTGAGATAGTGATATTCCCATGGTTCACAAAACTAACAAAAGTGCAGAGCTAGGATTCAACCCAGTTTATCACCAAAGCCCTTGCTTTTTCCTTGCCATCAAGTTAGGAGGTAAACAGTCCCATATTATACAGAAAGGGATGAGATGCTAGAGAAGTTGTGAGGAATTTGGTTTTGATTGAGGTCAATGCTATGCCTGGACCAGAATGCAAAGCACTCAGGCATTGGGTTTTTGGCCTATGGTTGCCTTTATTTTCCATTCTTGATGCTACCTGATGTTGTAGACAGTGAGAGAAACTAGGAAGAAGTGTATATAGGGCCTTTCAGGAATCTTCAAAAGAATCTGCAGCACACCCATAAATTTACATGAGCAAGAAATTTAAAAATGAAGTTGCAATAAAAAGAACACGGTACAATCAAGATGCATTCTGGTCCCTCTTCCCTTAATGGCACTGCCAGTCACTTTCCACATGAGTTACAGGGAAACAACTTTCTCTAATTAGGCACAGACATTAATAGAAAGATGTAAATAATAAAAAAAGGAAGATATAAGCTGAGGTTCTCTGGATTAAAAAATAGATGGAAAACACTAGGCTACCTTGTAAACAAGCAACAAACATTAATTATAATAAACTAAAGACATGTTCCTTGTAACATGAAGACCATCAAGCATAAATGTGTCCCTTCCCAATAGGAGTCAGATTTATGAAAACCTCCACAGAGAACAAGCTTTGAAAAAGGAGGTTCTAATATTATGGGGGAAACAGCACAGTGAATATAAGCTCTTAGTGAATCTACAGAAGTCATAATTTTTTTTAATTCCCAGGAGCACAAAACAATGAAGACAGAACAAAATTATGAAATATCATGATATTGAACTTAAAGTAGTAACTATAAAATTAGTTTCAACTTATCAATTTACACTCCTGAAAACATTTCAGGACCACCTTCCCTTGCAGTTTAATGAAATGTTTGTAAATCTGTTTTGTTTAGTACAAATAATATATAAGAAAGATATTTTTTCCCCTGCCTGGTCCTCCCTGCAAATAGGCATTACTTTCCTGATTTTATAATTGGTAATTTCTGATTCTTATGTATTGCAAATGCTCCCTCACATATCTTCTTCCCTTCCCCTAGAAAAGGCTTTAGAACTGTATTTCTGCATTTTCAGCCTGCAGCTTCATTAAATAAGTAACTAAAAGACTACATTTTGAAGTCTAATAGAACTGGCTTTGAATCCTGACTCTGCTATTTGCCAACTGTGTGATCTCAGCTAATATTTCATCTCTCTATAAGCTTCAGTTTTCTTTATACATAAAATAAGTATAACAGTACTTTTACCAGAATTTTTATAAATGACATATTGCATGTAAAATGTTTCACACAGTGTCTGTTTCATAGTAAGCTCAATAAATCCTTGCTATTGTTATTGTTATTGTTAAAAGTTCTCCCTAGGCTACAATGCAAAAAATAAACAACAACAACAACAAAAAACCCCACCTATTTCTGTTCAACTATCCACTTAACTTCCCCTTTTTCTACTCAACCCTAGTTCTCCTGTTCTGAATTAACTCCAAAGAAGTAACTGACAATTCACACAAGCTAGAATCAAAACCAGTTACTGCCATGGTACATAGAATTAAACATTTGCAAACTAAAATTTTATATTAAGTGAACTGATGGTTTAGAAGAAATGATTATGTAATGACAATGCCAAAGAGACCCTTATTAAAATGCTTGCTTTTGGGGTAAGGAGTATCTGACTTATTTTTGTATCTTAGTGCTAAGCACAAAGTTTGATATGTTGTAGCTGCATTCAGCCTTTTTTGAGTGAATAAATTCTATAAACAGGGAGGAGTATATGACCTTGGGGGATGGAAGAAGAGGAGATATATACATTCTGAAATTAACTGCACCTATTTCTCAATATGTCAAGTTAGTAGATTCTAAGAGTCTGAAGATTCATTATGGTATGAATGAAAGCATCGGGTGAAGAGATGGTTCATGCTCTTGAATAACTGTGTCTTTGTGCAGCATACCACCTTACCTTAGGTTAGACTGAGTAGGCTCAGTACTTGAGGATGGCTCAAGACTGATTGGAAGGATCTTATCATTCTTGTTATGATCATATCTCTGAAAGTAAGAAAAAGGGAAATTACTTCACTTGGGCAGAAGCCAGTCTTTTATCATAGCACGTTGGTTCAAAAACTCTAATACCACCAGTGTTAACATCAACATATATATATTTTTTGAGTTGGAGTCTCATTCCGTCACCCAGGCTGGAGTGCAGTGGCATGTTCACAGCTACCTCAGTGACATACCTGCTGGGCTCTGGCGATCCTTCTCCCTCAGCCTTCCAAGTAGCCAGAACTACAGGTGTGTGCTACCACACCCAGCTAATTTTTTTTTTTTTTTAATTTATTGTAGAGACAAGGTCTCCCAAGTTGCCCAGGATGGTCTTGAATCTGCCAGCTCAGGCAATTCTCTCACCTCGGTCTCCTAAAGTGCTGGGATTACAGGCTTGAGCCACCACGGCCTGCCTGCCAATATATTTCTAGACAATTTTAGACTGCTTTACATTTAGATTTAATGCAAAACTTCACACAGTTTTGGCCTAAATGCTGTACATTTAGAAAAAGCAGTTGAGGAGAACTTTCCATCTAGTCATCTGTTCCTCCTTACTTGGTAAGAAAAAAATTTCAACTTTCAAATTCCCCCATGGTACAATTACACAGTAGGGTTGACCTTTACATTCTTATTTTAAGAACTGTATTACCTCTTACAATATTTATTTTGTTTTATTCAGAACACCTTGTGTTTTGCAAAACACCAAGCATAATAAATATTCTGCTCCTAATAGGTCTGAGTGGAGAATGAAAGCAGTAACATCTTTCAGTCACTGATATAGAAAACATTCTATAGTAAAGGAGTCATTTAATTTGATGTCAGATAATTACATACTTCTTGTAAAAAGTAAGCCTGATATTAAGTAGTAATCAAGAGCCTTTGGTCACGAAAAATTTATTGGAGAAGAGAACCATGAGGCACAGAGATTTTCAAATAAAAGACAGGAATGAGGATGATTTCTCTTGGGTGCCTTTTCAATGAGATGCAGAACGAGAAAACGACAGTCAGTTTGGCAAATGAGACTTGATTTCCTTTTGAGTAAAAAAGCATTTGGTAATTCTCCTTGTTTCTATTTTTAAGGCAATGTGTCCTAGAAATTGAGAAGGCGCTGTGATTACCTGAAATACTTAGGAGGATCCAAAGTGCCTAAACTTCATTTTTCACCATGAACACTGAGGTTAAATGTCTGTTTAGTTTCCATGGCTCTTTACTGGGAAGCTTGCTGGGGAGGGATAGTGTCCCTGATAAAAAACTATGCTTACAGAGCTAAAGATTTAAACTCCATCTCCATCACAAATCTTTTTGCAGGCAGGTTTTTCAAGTTCTCACTTCTGTAGAAGAAGAAGAATCAAATCTTGAAACTGCCACAGTCAACATAATTTCACCACTTCTGTGCCGGCTGGAACAGAATACCATTCATTTTCTTTTGTTAATGGTTGAAGTTTTTCTAGTGCATTCTCCCAAGAGACCAACTACAGGATGAACAGGGCAGCCTGCCACTGGGCTTGGAAACAACACAGGCACTGCAAAGTCCCACAAACCCACACCCTAATAACTCTCAAGATCTCTGGAGTAGGGAGATGCCAGAGCTTTAAGCACTCACACAAACTACCCATCTTTCAAGTAATTAGAATAAACAAATTCAAACTCTCCACAAAGTCAAGAGACTGGGAAGAATCTAATAATGCCTAAAGCAACTAATTTTAAAAATAAATACATTTTTTCCTCCAAAGAACAACCCTCACCAAAAAAATGATAGAGGTCTGAGTATACACATTAGCCACATGGAAAAATCAATCAAAAACAGGATCTGTGGGCATGCGGAGAGAAATAATGAAGGAACTTAATCCCTCCTGAGATGTTTCTTAAAAGAAAAATCTGGCAACACACATGGTAAATACAAATAGAAGACCAAAGTTTGGCTGTTCCAGATGTGAAGAGGCTGGGATGCAAATGGGTAAGTGGACAGATATCTTTCTAAAGACTCACTTAGGATGCAGCTTGATGTTGTCTTTCCGACCTCTTAGACGTACCTTTACTTGAGCATGTGCCCATCGTACCACCAGCTTCTTAGATAGAGCCAGCTTGCCATTGAGACACTGGATGGCTTGTTCTGCTTCCTGTCCAGGAAAGGGATGAATGTTAGTCAAAAAGCCAGATGCTTAACTAGCTCAATGTATTCTCACAGGGCCTCACTAGCTTTGATGGCGGAGTTTCTAATCAAATTGCCCTTGGTAAATAATTGGCAAGGGCATACAATTTAAAAAGGCAGAACAACAAAAAGGTATGAGTTTTTAAAAGTCAGACAAAAATTCAAATCCTGGCTCTATCACTTGCTAGCAATATGATATCTGGCAGGTCACTTAATGTCTCTAGTTTTGTCACCTGTAAAATATGGATAAAACAACTTGTTCCTCAGAGGCTGTTGTGAGAACTTAAAGAGCCCGTAAAGCATGGAGCGATGGTAAGCACTTAACAAATATTAGCTAACAGTCATGTTCTTATTAGGTGATACCTTTCTACACATTACTGTTAATTAGAGTAACAACTACTGTGCCAAGAGATTTTACTCCCTCCAGGGACCCTAGAACTATAACCTGGACTAGGGTTTATTCCCTGGATTCAAAGCAAGAAACAGTAATGGCTTCAAAGGATATGGGGGTGAAGGAAACTAGGCCGGAAAAAGCAGGAGTGAGTCAAATAGACTATTAGCAAGGTATTTGTGTGAGTCAATCTATGCACCTGGTTTTCAGAGCCAAAAGTTTCCTGACCCTTTCCCCATCAGATATAGGAGCAACAAGGTTGAAAGGAATTCCTGAAGTTAGATAATAGTTACTCTAGGTCATTCCCAGGAAACATGGTTGTACTTTCCCATCCTGCCAAGGCTCCGATACCCCATCTGTATCCATGAGGCATTCAGCCAAGTGTAATCCACATTTTAAGAGGGCGAAGAAACCCTTAAGGAACAGAGGAGGAATAGGATGTCCTACAAGGCAGAGAGAGTCTATACAGACTAGAGTGTAATAACCAGGCATTCCATTCTGGTTTTATTGATGATTCTCTTTTTCCTCCAAAGCTTACTAGAGTATTACATTTAACTAATATTTATTGAGCATCCACTATGTGTCAGACATTGAATATTCACTGGCCATCCTCACCCCACTGCCTCATGCAAAGTTAGAGTGATATGTAAGAGAAGTTTTACTCTTCTTTTCCATTTCATTTGGTGAATTAGAACCAATATGGCACTCTATTAGTTCTGGAGTATCAGCAGTAATAAGATGCTGTAGGAGATAAGTGTTTTAAAAAATAATTTCCTCTGTACATTGTTTCAGTTTCTTGTTATTTAAGGATACTATTAAATGTCAATTCTGTTTCCTTATATGCCCTCGTCTAGTCTCCCAACTCCTATAAGGAGGGTGTTTTTAAGTGAAAATCAAGGCCTAAAGAGTTAATCAAGTTAACACAAAAAAGAGCAAGAAATACAAGCTAGGCTTTGTGACTTCTAGTCCACTGTTTGTTTGTTTGTTTTTTTTCCCCAATTTGAGTCTCACTCTGTTCCCCAGGCTGGAGTGCAGTGGCATGCTCACAGACACCACAAACTCAACCTGCTGAGCTCAGGCAATCCTTCCACCTCATCCTTCCAAGCAGTGCAACTACAGGTCTTGCTACCATACCCAGCTAATTTTGTTATTTATTGTAGAGATGAGATCTCGCCAAGTTGTCCAGGCTGATCTCAAACCCCTTGGCTCAGGCCATCCTCTTGACTTAGCTAGTCTAATGTTCTTAAATCAACATCTATCCCCAACATGATCATTGATTTTAGTTGTCTGCAACAATTCTCATTACATTCTACCATTCAAGAAGAAAAAAAGTATTAAGAATGCGAATCCTACAGGACATTCTTTCACTTTTCTCAAAAAACCTTGAACAATTAGAATAACAATATATACTTATTGTCTACCATATTTGCAGAAACTAGGGAAAGCAAAAAATATCCAGCACTGGTAAGGAAAAATGACACTCTCATGCAGACTCAGAACATACTGCTATAACATTTCTTGGAGGCGATTTGTATTAAGTTGTATTAAGAAAAAAACAGACATGGCCTTTGATGATGCTATTCAAGTTTCACACAGTTAGAGCTATAAAAATATTTACTACTGTGATATTTACACTAGTGAATCACTGGGGACAACCCAAATAACTAACAACTGGGGATAGTCAAGTGTCTTATTATATGTTCATATAATGAAGTATCATGTACTCATCAAAAGTGATTTTGATTAGTTTTAATTGCAGTCTAAGTCACATATAGTAAGCTACACAAATCTCAGATATAGATAAATGTACATACAAACATATGAATATACAAATATCAGTGAAACTATAATATTACAATACAAATATTATCTAGATGGGATTAAATGGTAAAAAATAGTTTAATATACTTTGAATGCTAAACATGATAATATGATCCTACTTGTGTGTTATACATTGTATATGTGTTTGTGTGTGTATATGTGTGTGAGTGAGAGAGAGAGTGAGAGAGTGAGAGTGAGAGAGAGAGAGAGAGAGAGAGAGAGAGAGAGAGAGAGAGAGAGAGAGAGAGACAAGACAGATAAAGAGAGAACGTGAAGAAAGAAAAAAGACCAGAAAGATATATGACTAAATATTAAGTGATTATTTCTGGGTATTGGGGCTAAGTGATTTACATTTTCTTTTTTGGTTATCTATATTTTCACCTATAATAAGCACGTATACTTTTATAGTAAGAAAAACATCCATATATTATTAATAAAACAATAACTAGGCAATGTTCTTACATATGACAAAGTTATAGACAATACTAAGCAGCATCTTTATATTTAGTACAAATTCAGTTTCTTTATCAACGCAATTCCATTACAAGGACTAAATTTTAATACAGGGAGATACATGTATATATCATGGTTGAAGCTGAGTGCTCTCTTCCTCCATGTATGTTAAAATGTATATGCATTTGTTCTGAGACATTGAGAAAAAGTGTACATTTTAAGAAATCAAAATAAAAGAGAGTGTGTGGGTGGCACCACAGATAGGATTCTGTACCACAGGACAAACTACTGAAAGAATAGAAGACTTTGTTGGCTAGCCACTAAAGGAACAAACAAAACAGGATAGGGAGGGCAATGTCCATGTGCTCAATGTGGGCATCCTGAAGTATTTGGTCAGAAAAGGAAGTCAACCTAAACCTTGGCCAAGGGAGGGTAGATTGTGAAAACTGTTCACAAATTCATTTATTTACTAAGGATCTCTTTTAGGCTCACAGATGAACCAGACACTGCCCATAGGGAACTGCTATTCTTGTAGTCAAGAGAGATGCACAAATAATCACGGCAGAGCTTGATAAGTACTGTGAAAGGGAGAGGAAGCTCAATTACCTGCTTAGTTTCAAAGTTAACGAAACAGTACCCTCGAGGCTGTCCCTCCAAAGCACCTGACTTGTGGAAGAGGAAGTCAAACTGCTTTACCTTGCCAAACTTCTGGAGAAGCTTGAGGAGGTGGTATCTGTGGAGAAAGAAGGGCCCATGAGTATGCTCTGGGAATTCTGTTGGCCACTCAGTCTGAAGCGTGAGATAAAAGCAGGGGATAATTTGCCCCAAGATAAAAATCTCTTGTCCCCGTCCCCTGCCTTCCTCCAAACTGCTGTTAGTTTATTTGGCAGAGTTGTTTGCCTTTATTTGGAATGGGAACTAGAATTGTCATGGCTATGCATCTGTCCAACACAAAAATACCAAACAACAAAAAAAAATCCCACACCTTACAAACAGCTGTCTGGCTCACAAGCACCATTTGTTTTTTCTTTGGGAAAAATGCTCAAAAATAGTGTTGATTTATTTATTTTTACTTTCTTGGCAACGAAATAGCACTTGTGAATAACTATAACTCTATCAGAAACACACACCTACACTTCAACAGGCAAAGCCTACCCTATCTCAAAAATAAACAAAGTAACAAACACATGCACATTCATACAAACAAACAAAAAAACAGTCCTGGAAGACTTCCCTATTAGATTTCATAGTTAATTATTAGATCCAAATTGCACTTGTGAGAAACTCTGCCAAAAATCAAGCTACAGTTAGTGGTACTTCCGTAAGTGCTTGAGAATTTTAATCCTTGATGTGATTAAACATCAGGACAACATGGAACCACTATGCAACTGAGGCCAGTCTCACACAGGGCAGGAGAACTTGGTCAGTTCTAGAAATCATCCAGCCCCAAAGGGAGGCCCAAACTTTACCTGTACGATGATCACTTATGTACCTAATTCTGAACTGTACCCCACATCTTAAAAAAAAAGCATCCAGCCATGAGTAATTAACCAACCTCAGTTGCCTAAACACAGTTTGTACCCTGAGGTATGGTCAAGTAAAAAATATAGATGGTCAAGGAAGATATTTATTCCTGGCAGGATGTTCACCCTAAGCCACTGCTTGCCACTCTTTCCCTCAACCTCTTTATGGATTCCTTACTCTAAAACTTATTTGGTTTCTATAGAGCTTTTATGTTATTCAAACAGATGTGGCTTTAACAGGTTGTAGTGGCCAATTTCATTTCTGACTTCCTGTCATCTGATGTAAGGGTGAGACAAACCAACAGCTCTCCCATTTCCTTTTCCTCTGGCCTTCCTCCTGGCATCCTCCACACTATTCAAGTGGAGTCAAGGCTTTCGCTAAACAATGCTGTCCCTGTGATACTAAAAAGGTATCAGCTCACATGCTAAATCTGTTATTACTGGGAATTCTACCCCACAGGGAGTCAGTAAAGTTGTCGTTATAGCCACATTTATATTCACATTGTTTTCTAGGAGAAACTCATCAAGATTTTATTCTTGAGTAAGAATCTCCTTTGGGAGGCTGAAAGATATGAAATGGATCATCAGATATACTAAATTTGATACTAATACACAATACACATCAACAAGCAAGTCCATTATCTTGGATCAGATGTCTGACACAGTGGAACAAGGAAGACATAATGCAGGTTGAGTATTGAAGCAGAATGAAAAGATCACAAGGCATATTGTGGATATTACTATGGTCTATTTTGAAAGGGAAAATAACCATGATCTCCTAATTTCTAAATTCCCAACTCCCAACAGAAAATCTCAACTACTAGTGAAAATGTAAGAAGTGACTCTTCACAAGAAGGAGAAACACCTCAAGTGCAAATTTCTGGTTTACTTGATTTTCTGAATAGGCTTATAGCAAGGGTGAGTTTCTCACATACACAGACAGATGGGCTATACGTCTCCCTTAGGGTCTTTAATTCACGGATGCATCTTCTACTTACTATACCCACTCAAAACTCAAAACCATGCCAGTAGCCACAGAATGGTGGGTCAAACCAGATCTTAAAGAAAGAAACAATTTAAGGGCTACTGTGGGCCAGTCATCTTTTCATTAGCTCCATTCTGCTTAATAGCAGGAAGGTAACGCAATTGGCATTTCCTAAGAAAAGAATTTTAATTTACTCAGGAAAAAAAAGCTGACAGATTATTCTTTGTAAAGCTAACAAACACATTCTGCCCGAGAATCGCGACCTTAAGATTCCAGGAACATCTGCTTAGGTCTGTGTCTTTCAGCTTCTCCAAGATTTCTTTTCTTGTTTGATAATTTCTTGAAATTATCGGAACACCGAAACAAAAGGAATGAAATGTTTACTATTTTGCTTCCTGGAGATGGGGACTGCAAGCTCTGATAGTAAAAAAAGTCGAAGGATCTTGCTTTCACATCTGCAAGCACTTTTATCTGCTGCTGAAGTGTGGGAGAGCTCACTACTCAGCAGAGGCTCTCTTCACTCAATGAAATGTGTACCCTGCAGTCTTCAGGAGCTAGAGATTTAGCACAGCAGACATACGTATTTCTGCAACTTAATCAGTAGTTTCTGTAAATTGGTCTTTAAAACAACCTTCCTGCCTAATGGCACAGAAGTAATTAATCTATACAAATATTAAAATAGACATCTACAATATGTTGAGACCAATTAGGCACTTGGACTATCCAAATGATAAAACTAGGTTCCTGCCTTCAAGGATCTCATTCTGGTTAGAGGAGAGAGACATGTAATCAAACAATTACAAAACAGTGAATGACTTGCACATGGAGGTATATACATGAATACACACAAGGAGAACCAATGGTGCAGTGAGGATGGTGGTTAAAGAAAGCTTCATAAAAGGAGCGATATCCGAGTGGAGCATGGCAGTGTGAGTGAATATCATGTGCAAAGACATCAAAGTGGAAAACAGTCTGATCCATTGGAAGAGAGTGGGGTAAGAGGGGGCTGAAAGGCAAGCAGAAGACAGCCTGTGAGGGATGTTGTGTGTTACAAATTTTTATCTTCATGCTACAGACAATGGGAATCACATAAAATGACACTTAAGATTGTCTTGAGCAAAGTTTGTTTTATTGTGAGGTGGGTTTTTATGTTCTACTAGGTACATTATTAAATAGTGTCATTGTATTTCCATTTTTTTCTTTTCTTTTTTTTTTTTTTTTTTTTGAGTCAGGGTTTCACTCTGTTCTCCAGACTGTAGTGCAGAGGCTTAACCATGGCTCACCACAACCTGAGTCTCAGGTGAGCATTCTGCCTCAGTCTCCTGAGTATCTGGGACTGTAGCTTCAATTTAAGTAAGCAAACAGTAAAGGCTGTTTCATACAAACCAATATGTTAAAGAAGGCAAGGACAATGAAGGAAAAATAAGAAATGGGCTGAGAGAGAAACAGGGGTTTCTTCAGGGATAAACGTATTATTCTCACATGCATTTACTTTCCCTTGCATTCTAGTTTATTCCTGAAAGTCTGTATCAGAAGCACATTTCCACCTGGATGGCTGTCCACTGCTTTTAAGTTTCCTTAACACATCCCTAATTGACCTCCTCTCTTCCACAAACTGATGGTCCTTTCCAGCTATCCCACTGGTCAGTAGGGATTTAATTATTTTACATTCCTCAGGCAAGAAATCTCAGGATCATCTTCAACTCTCCACTTCTCATTCTTTAACTCTCAGACTCACCCACTGGTTTCTATGTTTGTAGTCTCTATCTAGGTGACACCGATGGCAGGGTTGATTTGTAGCAGTCTCTACTAGCTAATCTTCATCTTTAGTTTCTGCCCCTCTACTTCATCCTGAATACTGATGTAAAATTCCCCTATTAAAACATCAGGCCAGGCACGATGGCTCACACCTATAATCCTACCACTTTAGGAGACCAAGGTGGGAGGACTGCTTGAGCCCAGGAGTTTGAGGCCAGCCTGGACAACATGGTGAGACCTCATCTCTACAAAAAAAAAAAAACAAAGTTTGTAGTCCCAGCTACTCTGGAGGCTGAGACAGGAGGATGAGTCCAGGAGGTAGAGGCTGCAGTAAGCTATGATCATGCTACTACATTCTAGCCTGGGTGACAGAGCAAGACTGTCTCAAAAACAAAATAAAACAGTAACAATCATTTTCACAATGTCAATCTCTTGATAAACATCAACAATGAATCTCTTTTATATGAAATGCAAACTTGTCTGAATAAATTTTAAAGACCCCATCATAATCTGAGAGTATTCTACCTATTCAACTACAATTTTCATTTCCATTTAGTATTCAACCTCTTCTTAAGTCAAAAAGGTCTTTCTGATAGTCTGCTTACACATGACAATCTTTCTTACTCATACCTATATGCCCTTATAACTTCCCCTCCATTTAGAGCACTACTTCTATTAGAATGTCTACTGGTTTTGTTCTCTCTCATACTTATGCACAATGCAGTGGCTATTAATTTAGCTTCTATACAGCACTTTTAATATTTGAAAAAGAAAGTCATTATTAACCCTTTTAGAGGAAACTGCAGTGCAGAAAACAGATAATGTCTAAGGTCATTAACTTTTTTGGCTTCTTTGTTGAAGGCAATAGTAATATTTAGAAGTGCTGTTTACCCTTAAAATTAGACTGTTTATCCTCACAACAATTAAAAAGAGGTTCTTATATATTTTAAAATTTAGAATAGGATACTTTAGATCATGGCAGGTTTTGTTTTCTTTTGTTTTTTGAGTTGGAGTCTCACTCTGTTGCCCAGACTGGAGTGCAGTGGCCGCTCCCGGCCACTGCAGTCTCGACCTGCTGGGCTCCAGCGATCCTTCCGCCTCAGCCTTCCAAGTAGCTGGAACTACAGGCGCGCGCTACCACGCCCGGCTAATTTTTGATTTATTGTAGAGACAAGGTCTCGCCAAGTTGCCCAGGCAGGTCTTGAACCCGTGAGCTCAGGCAATTCATTCACCTCAGCCTCCCAAAGGCGCGGGATTACAGGCTGAGCCACCGAGCCCGGTTTATGACTGTTCAATCATTAGAATATTTGTGCAAGCACTAGATTAGGCAGTGAGAAATTATCATTAACTACTTCAGTAAACTGAGTCAGCTCACTTAACTCTTCTTTTCCTATAAAATAGGGAAAATAATAGCTGTTTCACTTAACTCACAAAGTTAAGAGCTTATATTCATATACCATTAGTGCTAGAAGAAATGTTCAGGTTATTGAGGTGAGCATACTCATTTCATAGGTAAGAAATATTAAGTAAAATGTAGCCAAGAGTAATCAGAATATAGTGGAAAGAACATGGGTTTGTAATCTCTAAGATCTCTTTAATCATACACAAATATCTCTGGCTTCTAGCACAGCCTTAAACGGTCAGTATTACAATCACAGAGTCAATATAAGTAAACAAGAAGCATAATATCAGAGTACTAGATAGTTAGGAATGCATATTCTATTGGGAGGAGAGTGTAACTTAAATAGGACGCAGGTTAATAACCAACAAACACACATAAAAAGGATGACTAGAAGTAATAAACTGAAAACTGGGTGGAAAAGTGTTTTTTTTTTAAACTGTCACTGTTTTACATATCCTTGTAACCATTCATGACAGTAAATATATATTATAATTTGTTTTCTAACAAGAGTTAAGACAACACTTAGATAGGAGGGGCATTCAAATAAGCTTACAGTTTGAGGCCAGGATTTTGAGATCAGCCTGTACAATAGGGCAAGACTCTGTCTCTTAAAAAAAAATCGGTTTACGAAAAAGATCAGGAAGAGGGTGGTGGAGAGTAGAGACATACATACACATAGGAAAAAGAGATAAGGGTCTGTTGGAGGAGAAATGGTAGGAACTGGCAGTAATTTGTGGGTGGAGGGAAAGTTTAATTAGGAAAATTGGAAGATGCTCCGCAAACTTCTGTCAAGAGTCATTAGAGTTTTGAGATTTGGATTCAGTTAATACCTTCTGAGATTAGACTACAAGATAGGTACCATATATTTACATAACTTACATCATAATCCTTCAATATTTGGGAATGACTGTATTTTAATAACTCATCCAGGCTCACCACTACCCTGAGAGGAACATGATGGGTGTAGTTTATGTACTTCAACAACTTGGAAGGAAATAATATATTCTACCTCTTATTAAAATGTCAAGCTTCTTTGCTGTAATTAAATAAATTAAATGAGGCAAAAACTAAACAGTTTATGTTAACCATAAGCTATGATTGTAGTCATATCTTTAGAAATTTATTATTATTTAATAAATCAGTTTGTTTGATAGATGAAATGTTTTCAGGTAGAGAATTCATAGAAAAAATAGTAAAAATGGTCTTTGGTGATATAGAAGTAAGGAAGCCAGGGGGAGAGTACAGTTCTTCCAGTCAGCATGCCCTGATCTATAGTTTAGTATTTCACGTCTGCTTTTGGCCTGGCGAAAGAAGAACAGAGATTTCAGTGGGAAAGTTTTGATCCAATATTCTTGTTAATGTTCTAATTGAAGAAAACATTCATATTCTCCAACATACGATATAAACTGAGGTAACAAATGCCCATGTGAACTTTCCTGTCACACAGCAGAACACAATTAGAACAAGAGTCTCATTACAGAGAACTGTGGCCAACACAATCAACATTGTTTCCATGCTTTAGATTTCCATTCAGACAAGCAGAGGTTGGAATGGAAACCACTTTTGGAAGCATCCTCTCATAGCTTGGGTTTTAGATGATGGAAAAAAGCTTCTTTGACAAAGAGACATGAATCAAGAGATTGGGCAGATTTACACTCATCCTCAAAGCCATCAATCACAAAAGAGAACTGAAATAAATGCTGTCTATTCCAGGATCCCTATGACCATGGTAACATAATATTTGGAAGACATCCATCTCCAATATCATCATAATTTCTACAGGGACCCAAATATATTTACATTGAGCTGATTTGAGCTTGAGAAACTTTAAGGAACTAAGCTTTCTGTCATTATCCTGACCTACAAGTTTACATCCTTTTTTCTCTCTTCTAATTCTGACACCTATATATACCTTCTCTCATCCCAGTCTCAAAAAAGCAGGTTCTCTAATCTCCTCTCCCCTTGCCTTTGACACTATTCCAAAGAGAGTAGCTTATAGGATTGATGATATAGTCCATATTCACTTTAAGCACTGACCTTATTATACACAGCTCAATCCACTCATTCTACCCTGCCACCAAACACTATCTTCCCTCATCAAACAACTGGGGGAAGGAATTTCTCTGCTAAGAAATTCCTTTGCATTATAATTGCTATGATTGGAAAAAGTAGGGAGTTGGACAATTCAATTAATTTTGTGACCCTGGGCAAGGTACTTCTATCTTTAGGACCTCAGTTTCCTCTGTTATAGGATAAAAGAACTGGATTCCATCAGAGGTTCTCAAAGTATGCTCCATTGAGCCTTAAAAGTCCCAGAGTTTCAACAGGGATTGCCAATGAAAAGGTGGCAGCTGACAAAAGGCTTTGGCTGCACCTCTTCTCCCCTTTAATCAGAGCAACTCTGAGCTTCTATTTTATATATAGCTTCTGATAACTTATGGCGTTCAAATCATTTAATAAACAAATGAAAACCAAAGGGGGCAGGGGTGATCTCAAAGATTCCTTACAACTCTGACTTTCTATGGTTCTGTGGTCAAAAGATACTCCTCTGCCTGTCTGTTAAGGTTCTGAGACTTCTTCCACTTGTTCCTTCATTCTGGGTACAAAAGTATGCTCAAGGTTGATTCTAGAAAATAATTCCCTATAGCCACTGGATATAAGGATTCAAATAGTTGGAAATGGGAGAACATCTTTGGTAAGCAGGAAAAAACAGGTATATGGTTTAAAGGACACCCAACTGTGTATACTTGCAGTAGCAAAGTTCAAATGTAAGAAAAGTGACAAAGGCTAATAACAACATCACATCCATGTAAAGAGAAATTAAAGCATAAGTAAAAGATTCAAAATATATCCAACATCTCTTGAAAATTCTTCTGAACATCATCACTGCAAAATATCCCAGTTTTGTAGACAATGAATTATGGTAACTTAGACTTACTCTGTGATTTTGGGGTCCAGATTGCCAATCCATAATCGGTGTCCTTCCTGTAGAGAGCCCTCTGAAAGGATGGATGCGTTCTCCAGGGGAAGAGTTTTGGTTTCTGCTTCCATCAATCTCTATGAAGTACTAAAGGAAATGTGAACATTCAGGCAGGAGAGGAGCAACAATGTGTGAACATGAGACTTCAAATTCAACTCAACAAACATTTATTCAAGGAGGGCATGCCCTCTGGGCAATCCTTCAAAGGCCTCAGTTATTCCACAACCAGGGCCCCAGAACTAGTTAGTTCCCTTGGGACAACTCCTCTGGCAGCCAGAGCACAGAAGCTGCCAGTTAAGGTGAAAGGGGCGTGGTTCTGCATGGAGAAACTAAAGTTTTCTCCTCTGAAGCCAGAGACTGACTGGGCAGGAGGCCAAAGTCTTTCTTACTACATGATACTCCAGTTCAACAACTGTCACCCAAAATAAGTCTTGGAAACCACCAGGAAGAGTCTTAACAGCACTGAAGAGGATGAATAGGGAAGAGCAGCATTATATCCCTTTTCCTGATAGAAGAGGTAATACAGCAAAGGGAAGAGGCAATACAGGAAATCTGTGCATAGATTTTTTTGGAATAAGAATGGGTTTGAAACCAGGTTGTGTGGCTTGGTGAATTTTACCTGAACTTTCTAAGCCTCAGTTTCCTTATATATATAAATGGAAATAATACTTATTTTAAAGGGTTGTTGTGAGGATTAAAGAGAGTACATTAAAAAAAAGTCACAAACACTGTATCTAACAACAGTAAGTTATCAATAAATACTAGCTATCATCATGTTTAACATTTTGGGAGACTGGAAAGAAGAGACTAATTTCTTCTTTAGTTATTCCAGCTTCACCATTTCCTAGTTGTGTAACCTTGGGCAAGTTTCTTAACTACTCTTTGTCTTGGTTTCCTCATATGTAAAATGGGGATAATGCCTCATAAAATTATTGTGCAGATTCAATGAGTTAATACGCCTAAAGCATTTAGAAGAGTACATGGCACCTAGGAAGCATTCAATTAATATTAACTTAAATTATTACTAGTTACTGAAATGTCTCATCTCACAGCCAAGGAGAATGAAGATTATGATAGAACAGCAGTGGAAAGAGGAGAAAGCTTGATGTCACAAGACTTGGTTTCACATTGTGGCATTTCCACTAGAAGTCATTTCTCTTTGAGCTTCAGTTTTCTCATCTTTAAATAATAAACTTTGCCCTACTTATAACTTAAGGTTTCTAAGAGGTCCAAAAATGAAATGACAGATATAAAGATTTAATAAGAGTATAATGTAGTAGAGAAGGAAAATATAAAGGGATGGTAAGGTGGTAGGCTGCATCACCCTTCAGACATCCCTGCTAGAGAACACACATGTCCTATATATCCAAAAATGCTTCAGTGGTCAATGCTGCAGGAACTGTCTCTATAACAAACAGCTGACCATATATTGATACTGCCATTACCTCTTATTTATCTGAGCACACTTTATCTACCCCCTGCACAAGTGTGTATTTTTCTTCCTTTTCCACTCACTTCTTTAATCTGTTCAGCAACGTATGACAAGCAACTAGGAACTGTTAAACCCTGGGCTACGTACTGAAAATAGAGAAATGAACAAGCCATTGCTCTGGCTCTTACCTTCTGAGAAAGGTGGAACAGATATCTGAGTATACTCTATAAAGTATAGCACAAAACAGTCCTTAGGTATCTGTTTGCTGAACATGTTTATCTACCCCCTGCACAAGGGTGCATTTTTCTTCCTTTTCCACTCACTTCTTTAATCTGTTCAGCAACGTGTGAGAAGCAACTAGGAACTGTTAAACCCTGGGCTACGTACTGAAAATAGAGAAATGAACAAGCCATTGCTCTGGCTCTTACCTTCTGAGAAAGGTGGAACAGATATAAATAGACTCCCAGGAGTGGAAATGGGAGAAAGATTTTGTCCACACCCTATTTTTTCCTTCTACTTTTTATTTTATTTTATTTTTTGAGTTGGAGTCTCATTCTGTCACCCAGGCTACAGTGCAGTGGCATGCTCACGGCCACCACAGCCTCGACCTGCTGGGTTCAGTTGATCCTTCTACCTCAGCCTCCCAAATAGCTAGAACTGCATGTGCACACCACCATGCCTGGCTATGTTTTTTTTTTTTTTTAATTGAAGAGATGAGGTCTCACCAAGTTGCCCAGGCTGATCTCCAACCCCTGGGCTCAGGTAATACTCTTGCCTCTGCTTCCCAAAATGCTGGGATTAAAGGTGTGAGTCACTGTGCTCAGCTCCTTCTACTTTTTTTTTTTTGAGTTGGAATCTCACTCTATCACTGCCCCCCCACCCCCAGGCTGGAGTGCAGTGGCACGCTCATGGCCACTGCAGCCTCAACCTGCTGGGCTCAGTTGATCCTTCCGCCTCAGCCTTCCAAGTAGCTGGAACCACAGGCATGTGCCGCCAGGTTCAGCTAATTTTTTGATTCATTGCAGAGACAAGATCCCACCAAGTTGCCCAGGCTGGTCTTGAACTCGTGGGCTCAGGCAATCCTCTCACCTTGGCCTCCCAAAGTGCTGGGATTATAGGCGTGAGCCACTGCACCTAGTCCCTTCTACTTTTTAAACGAATCATTCATTTAAAAAATATTTACTGAGTTTCTACTTCCTAGGTCTCTCTAGTTGCTGAGGGTCAGAGCAGTGAACAAGGAAGATCACTGTCCTCTGGATGCTTATATTTGGAAGGGGAGCAGGACAAAACAAAAGTAAAATAAATAAACAAGATATAGTGATAAATGCTACAAACACAAATAAGCAGGATGATGCGGCAGGGGGCTGAACTACTTTAGACTAAGTGGAAGGAAGCCTTCTCTAAAGGAGATGACATTTGAGTTGAGACTTGAGTGACAGGACATCCTGATTTTCTCATGTCTAAAATCAGCAATAACACTAATAGCTACCTAATATCACAAAAAGGTATCATGTTTTAGTGGGAAGAGTGCAGGTCACGGGGGTCTGGGTTCAAATCCTAGTTTTTGCACCTAGTTATTGTGCCTTACAAGTCATATGATATCCCTTTAAGTATCCTTTCCACAAAAATGCTTTCCCCTAACAGAGTCAGTCCCTTGTTATTCCAGGTCATAGCCGCCTTTTCTCCCCCTCAAATAATGCTAATTCAATGTGTTATTTAAGGTTTTACCTTCTGTTTCTTTCTCTACAAGGTAAGTTCTTATAGGACAGGGCCTTGCCGATCCTGAAACACGGTTCTATTACCAGCGCTTAGTACACTGCCTGGCTCATAGTTGGTGCTCAATATTTACTAAAAGAAGCAAGCCACTTCTCCGTTTGTAGTCTTGGTTTATTCTTCCGTCCTAGAATGGGTATAATTATCTCTATCTCATAAATTCGTTGCGAGTCTTAAGTAATAATGGTGACAGCTCAGGACAGGGTTTTTTGAGGAATGGTAAAGTGTAATGAAAGATCAAGACAACATGGAATGTCAAAATGCTTTGGGTCTGCGATAGCGACACTCCCTTAGATCAACAGAGTTCACAAGCCGCTTTTACATCTATTCTTCCAGCTGAGCTGCAACAACTCTGGAAGCCAGGAACAGTGATTTGGAAAGTCCAGAGAAGCAAAGGCCCTTGATCTTAAAAGCTAACGACGAGGTCAAGTCTGGAACCCCAGCTTCCCTATTCCTGGCCGCGAATTCCCAGACGCGAGGAATCATAACTCGGATTGTTATTTCCGGGCCAGCAGCGGGACAATCCGGGGCGGGGCCTGAGAACCCGTCCTGCGAGGGCGCCTTTCTCTAACACCTCCTGGCGGGGCCGGCGCCGAAGTGCAGAGACACGTCGCAACCGACTCACCTCGTGGCTTCGGCGTTGTGCCCTCAGCTCATGCCCAGATAGCAGGTCCAGACTCCGCAGCCCGACGGACCTCTGGAATCGTCCGTCTCAACCCTCGCAGCCAGGCCGCCAGTGACGCGGCACGCCTGCGCCGCCGCACCGCCCCGTGACGTCAGGGCGCCCGCGCCGCCGCGTTTGCCGCCGTCGCACGAGTCCCTAGTAATCTGGGCGATAGCTGGTGAGTGTCCTTGATAGGGCCTCGAGGCGCGCGCGCGGTCCGGGTGCCGGAGACCCTTACTCAAGGACCCCTGGGGGACCTCAGGGTCCAGACTGTCGTCCCCGACCCGTTCGAGTCCGGCTTGACCTTTAAGGCTGGGACGGGACCTGTGGTATCCGTGCGAGCCTCATGGGCTGGGGGCGGGGCTGGTGTTGACTGCTTAGGAGTAGAGGGCTTGTTGGAGGACTTACCAAATAGTAGCCGCTATTTAGTAGCACAATTATCAGGAACATTTAATTTTCAAAACAATCCTGTGGGAGTAGGTATTATCTTCCACGACGAAGAACCGGAAGCTCAAGGAGGTAACTTTGCCAAGGTCACGGAGCGTAAATTCAAACCTAGGTCTATCTAACTCCAAAGCCTGAACCTTTAACCACTACTCTGTGCCGACCAATGGTAAAATAGTTGTCATTTCAGTAGTCCTTCACCAGTTACATAACTTCTGACAAATAGTATTGTCATTTACATTTTACAGATGAGATTGATGGTCAGAGAGTTTGACTAATCTAAGGTTACATATCTGTGAAGTGTTGGAACCAGGACTCTTTCCCGAATCTTTTCTAAGTTTAATACCTTTTCTTTTAACCACACTCTCGCATTTCTGAGTCTTGGAGAGCTTTATAGTTGGAAAGGATGAAAACCTGATCGGATCTTTTCGTTATATAGTTGAGGAAACAAAACCTAGGTAGGAGAAATGATTTGATACAGTTGCAAGTCGGTGAAAGAGCTGCCACAAATGAGTTTTGAACCCAGGTGATTGTGAATTTAAAGGGGACAGATGACAAGAAGTGATGAGGTAGGAATACTGGAATCCAGATTTCTTAGGTTTTAGGCAAAAGCCCTATCTCCATCTGTTAAGCTGACGTTTCTGTGTATATTCAGATACTACAAGTATCCTTCTTTACATGACACCAAATTTGGAGAAGAACAAGCCTTATCTCTAAGCAAAGATCTGGCAAACCCAAGAGATAGTGGAGGCCATGTTGGGTCACCCAGAACCTACCGTAGGAGGAGTTCAGCATTTTGACCCCGACTTAATCTTTCTGGACTTGTATTCATGTATGCATCATATTTATACAATGTAGTCTGTGATTCATGTATGCATCATAATTATACAATGTAGTCTGTGTAATCTTTCTGGACTTGTATTCATGTATGCATCATATTTATACAATGTACACTGTGCACTGGGCTAGGCACTGTGATACAGCAGCAAACAACCATAGATTAGTCCTTGTATCACTTATACAGAGGGAATTAGACAGTAATCAAATAACCACACAAAGATTAGCTTATATTGCTAAAAAATCAAATGATATGGTGAAGTATAGGGTGCTGTGAAAATGGATTGCAGGACACGACCTAGTTGGGCTGTAGGAGGTGGCCAAGGAAGCCATCCTATGAGGAAGATGGTTAAGCTGAAATGTGGAAGAAAAATGGGGAGGTAGTGAAAGAGGCGAGGGGAGATTGTCAAACGGATTCAATGGTATGACTGAAGACCCTGGAGCAGGAGTAGCGTTTGAGAAATGAAACACCAGTTTGCTTATTTTGTAAAATGTGGGTAGTAATTACCACTCTTTGGCTATTATGATAGTTACATTTGATAATACATGTGAAAGTATTTTACATACAGCAAGGGTCTGCGTATGTACATGCTCATATTTATTAAAATATACATATTATAAGTATACATAGTCTACAGCTGGTTTGGAAGGGGTTACTGGGACAGCAGGTAAACCAGGACTTTGAGTTCATCATCTAGTTCTTTCCAAAATTAAAATGCACCACCTATGAAGAACTGGGAAATTCAAATTTTGAGACTCTCAACTTTGGAAAACCAGTGTGTGCTCCAAGTAGTTTTAAAAAATATTTTCATGCCTGTAATCCTAGCACTTTGGGAGGCTGAGGCAGGAGAATTGCTTGAACCCAGCCGGGAGTTTGAGACCAACCTTGGCAACATAGTGAGACCTTGTCTCTACAAAAAAAAAAAAAAAAAAAATGAATTAGCTGGTCAGTTAACATGGTGGTTCATGCCTGTAGTCCCAGCTACTCCAGAGGCTGAGGTGGAAGGATCACCTGAGCCCAGGAGGTCTAGGCTGTGGTGAGCTGGGATTGTGCCACTGCACTCCAGCCTGGATGACAGAGTAAGATGCTGTCCCTAAAAATATTTCAATAGTTCAACAGTTGAGATCGTATAATAACTGCTATTCATTGTTCACCTACTGGATGCTAAGCATTGTATTGAGCATTTGTTTTTCCCCAAGTGACAGGGTCTGGCTGTGTTGCTCAGGTTGCCCTCAAAATCTTGGGCTCAAGGAATGCTCCTGCCTCAGCATGTCAAGTTGCTGGGACTACAGGCACCCACAACCGTGCCCATTATGCTGAACTTAAATTTTCTGAATTCAAACCTTAAGCAAATTATCTGTGCCTCTGTTTTCTCATCTGTAAAATGGGGGTAATCAATACTTACAGGGTTATCATGAGGCTTGAATGAGATATCATGAGGCTCAAACGAGTTATGTATTAATAAAGCATTTAGAATAGTTTTTGTCACATAGTTATCAGTATATAAATGTTAGCTATTGTTGCCATTATTGTTGTTATAATTATCTTTTGAAAGGCTCAATATACCATGATAACAATGTAGAAACTGTAGCTTAGAGAAGCTAAATGACCTACCCAAAGTCACATAGCTACTAAAAGGGGAAGCTGAGATTCCAGTTCCAGACTGCATGCAAAACCTAGGATCTTCACATTCCTTCTGTGTATAGGTTAATTTTGGCTAATACTTGGGTTCATAACATTTCTTTCCTCAGCTTTAATTATTTATCTGTGTGGAACTGAATGTTAATGTGCATGTCCTAAAGCATCTACCTTAATCTACCAATAAAGGGACTGCCTTTGTCGAACTTCCACTTTGAAATTTCCTGACTTCTGTGCAATTAAAATCTACGCCTTAAGCATTTCAGCAATGCGTTTTATTTATAGAGTTGTCTTCCGGTTCACGTGTACTGGGTCTGCTTTCGGGTGCCACGCTTTCTGTCAAAGGTTGTTTATTTCTAACCCATTTTGATTTCCTGTTCTTTTGTAGGTTGGTATTATGACCTGCAACAGGAACACCAGGAAACCTGTCTTAAATGGAGCAGCCAGATTGAGACCCTGTAGATTAAAAAAAACTCAAAAAAGTACACGTTATTCTATAGCCATATTTGGTTATAACTATGAGTTAGGCATTGATTGTATTAGGGAAAAAAACCTAGATATAGAAACTTCACTTTGAGCCAAACTTTTGTGAGCAGTTTCTGCTGAAATAGGGCTGGGCTGTTACTTTCATGTCCTTGGGCAGTGAATGAATCTCTTCAAGCCTCAGTTTCAACATCTGTAAAATGGGGATTGTTATACTTTCTTTGTGAAGTAATAATAGGACTAAATGAAATAATATGGGTTGCACATACAGCTCAGACCTGACCTCAATTAATAATTGCTACTGGAAATAATAACTGAAAAAGAAAGAGTATTTCTTCATTTTTTATCCAGAGATGTTTTTACAGACTTCATACGCTTGATCACTAACTTCTAGCATTTCTTGCTATGAAAAATTTTATTAGAATAAGTTATTTGCCTTTGTGCTACTCATTTGCCTTTTTTTAAAAACTAAAGATAATAATAGCCACCATTTATTAAGTCACTACTATGTTCCAGGCATTGTGCTAGTGCTAGGTACAATTTTACATGTTTTCATTATTTCATTTTATTTTAAAATCAGGGTGATGTTTTTCATTGATAAGGAAAGTGATTCCCAGAAAAGAGTAAGTTGCTAGAGTTGAAATTTCGACCTAGTCTGACTGACTCTAGAATATCTTGCCCATTATTAATGACATAAAGACTTCTTTATTGTGTCTGACCCTGCCATGAAAGTTTTTGAAAGGAAAGGTGATAGCAATCAATAAGTATCATTTCTTTGTGTTCCTGCTATCTTCTAGGCACTGTGCTAAGTGTTTTACTGGCATAACTTCATTTATTATTTCCCACCCTAAGAAAGAAGCACAATTATGCCCATTTTACAGTGAGGAAACCACAGCACAGAATATTCAGTAGTATTTAATCAGTGGTGGAACTGGAATTGTATTCCAGGTCTTCTGACTACAAAATCCATGCATGCTCTTATTTACTCCATTGTATTGCATCAGAATTTTAGGATGGATTTGTTTTGTTTTGTTTTTAATGAGGCATGAGACTGATTTTTCAAAGATGGAAGCTTCCAGGTATTTGAAAATTAATTGTTCTTAATTTTCAACTGAGTAATAGCCAGATTCCTGGCAGAAGCTATTAGTGTATTAATGCTACCTTTGTCAGCTGGGGCTGTGTTCTATCTCAGGGGTAGTTGTATCCAATAGCATCTTTTCATGGTTAAAAATCCTCAGAAGTATACTGTGTAACTTGTGTTAACACAGTGGGGGGTGGCATTTTCCAGAGCTTTGGTTCTATACCATGGAAGACCTCATGCCTCAATCATGCTTTAGACTCACATTAAGGTATAGTGCATTCTAATTGGTAATCAGTGCATAAGGAACCAAAGAAAATTTTAATTAAATGCTGTTGTGTGAATTTTTCAGTCATTTTATGCCTGTTGAAATGGTTTTCTTATTTATTTTAAAGTCCTCTTCTAGTGCTCTGCTCTCCCTCTTTAAACTTTATCAAGATTTTGCACTTTTTCTCATAGAAGTATTTAATTAGCATCATTAAAGGTTTAGTCTGCTGCACATTTACTTAATGGGCATTTTGGTGTAGTGGAAAGAGCTTGGGGTTTGGAGTCCAAAGTGGGTAGGCTACTTAAATCTCTGAGCTTCAATTTTTTCATCCTGTAAAATGAGGTTAATAATAATTTCCTTCTAGGGCTGTTGGAAGGAGGATTAGAGGTAACGTGTTTAAGTTGCCTAGTATGTAGCTCAGTTTATGGGAGTTGCTTGATAATTGGTATGAGTTATCTGAAGTTGCAGTAGGGTCTCTTTTACTTAGATCTTTTTTTTTGGTCTTACTCTTTTTAGTGAATGTTCCCAAGGATTGTCTTCAGTCATGGCCTTGGGATTAAAGTGCCTCCGCATAGTCCACCCTGCTTTTCGCAATTACCTTGCAGCCTTGACCAGACCTGTTTCAGAAGTTAACCTGAAGATTGTGAGTGAAAGACAACATGACTATAGTCAGTACATGGCCTGTTCAGCTCTACCAATCCGCCATTTTGCTACCAAGAAAGCCAAAGGTAGAGACATATGCCTTTCTCTCCCACCTTGTATCTTTCTTATCTTGAGCCCTTGAATGATATATCATAGCTGGCAAAGACTTCAGAAATATACTGAGTTTCTCTCTTGCCCATGTGAGGATATAGTATCTCAGCTAGTTCAGTTGATTAACTTAAAGGGTTACAGTGGTGGAGACAGTGTTAGAACCCAGGGTCTTTTCCTCATCACCATGGTGTCTCATTTGTTTTCAGTGCCTAATATCAGAAAATGTCTAATTTCTTTCTTTTAGAATTAGAGGTATACGTGCCAAGCAAACCAGAATGTTTGTAGCAGAGATCACTATATTCCTTCCTGTTGGAAGTTTAATTAAAACCAGAAATTTGTTAGTTGAAGGGGGTATTAAAGCCATGGATTTAGATGGATGATCTTAATGGCTTGTGTCATCCAAGAATGAGACTTTGATGTACTGCAGGTCTCAGCTTAAATGCCACTTCCTCAGGGAAGCCTTCCTTGACCTCTCAGACTAGGTCAGGTCCCCTGTTACTGGTACTCGTGTGTAGTGTTATTTTATCTTTGATGCAGTTAGAACAGCAGTGATTAATTAATTATAAGTTTGATTATTATTTGTCATCCATGCTGGACCTGATGAAGATAGGGTCTGTGTCTTTCTATTTTTTCTTCTTTAATCTTTTATTTTAAAGATGTGGGGTACAATTCAGGGTTAGGTACAGAAGTGGTCATCGTACAAGTAACGTATGGGTACCCTTATTGGTGTTATGTGTCCCGTCCCCCTCTCCCACTGGCAATGTCCCACTATTGCCAGTCCCCTTCTTATAGTATTATTCAGGGCCCTGTTATGAGTGAGTACATATAGTACTCAGATCTTTATTTCTGTGATAAATCATTGAGTATTATAGACTCTAATTTATGGGCTATTCAGTTGTGTCTTCGTTGATTGCCTGTTTAAAAGTTGGTTGCTTAAGCCAGGTGCTATGTCTCAAACCTGTATTCCCAACTACTCAAGAGGCTGAATTGGGAGGATTGCTTGAGCCCAGGTGTTTGAGACCATTCTGGGCAGCATAGCAGGACGATCTGTATTAAATAAAGATTTAAAAAATTAGCTGGGTGTGGTGGCATGTTGGCTGTAGTCCCAGCTACTTGGGAGGCTGAGGCTGAAGGATCACTTAAGCCTAGGAGTTCGAGGCTACAGAGTGGGTTGTTGACTTTTTCTTTTAGATTTATTGGGTTCTTTAGGTTCATTTATTTGGTTCATTAGGTATACTAATCCTTTGATGATTGTATCTGTTACAAGTATCTTTTTTTGCTTTTTACTTTGTGGTGTCGTCTTTGTTGAATATATAAGTTTTAATGTCATATTTTTCAGTCCTTTTTCATTTGTGTCTTGTGTAAGAAGTTTTTTCCTATTCCCAAGATAATTTATTTCTGAATATGGTGTGAAGTAAGAAATTTAATTTTTTTTTTTTTTTGAGTTGGAGTCTCACTCTGTCGCCCAGACTGGAGTGCAGCGGCACGCTCCTGGCCACCACAGCCTCGATCTACTGGGCTCCAGCGATCCTTCCGCCTCAGTCTTCCAAGTAGCTGGAACTACAGGCGCCTGCTACCATGCCCGGCTAGTTTTTGATTTATTGTAGAGACGAGGTCTTGCCAAGTTGCCCAGGCGGGTCTCGAACCCACAGGCTCAGGCAATCCTCTCGTTTCGGCCTCCCAAAGTGCTGGGATTACAGGCTGAACCACTGAGCATGGCCAAGAAATTTAATTTTAAGTGTCTTTCCCATATGGGTAATAAGCTGTGTCAAAATCATTTATTGACTAGCCTGTTCTTTATTCCCAGATTTGCAGTGTCCTCTCTGTTGTATGTCAAGTTTCTTTAGATGTATGGTTTTGTTTCTGAGCTCTTGATTTTGTTGAATTTCTTATCTCTTCCTGTACTACATTCCTTACTACCTGAATCACTGTCATAAAATCTTGAATCTAGTGGTACAAATCTTTCCTCCACCACTCTCACTTTCTTCTTGACTTTTTTCTTTTCTGTATGAAATTTTTGGTCATATTGTCAAGTTTTCTTTAGAAAGATCTTGCACAGTTCTTTAATCAAGTTTATTTCTGGGGTATCATATAATTTTTTTGCTACTTTTACATATGACACATTTTAAAATTTGAGTTACACGTATACAGCAATGTACATACATAAATCATAAGTTATGGCTCAGTGAATTTTCACAAAGAGAACACAACCTTGTAACCAACCTCTGGATCAAGAAATAGAATGTCGCTTGTACTCTGGAAGCTTCCTTCATGTCCCTTTCAGTTGTCATTCTCCCACTATATTGATAGATAACCTACTCTATTTACTTTAGCACTACAGTTAGTTTTGACCTTCTTGAACTCAGTATGGGTTCTTTTGTGTCTGTCTTCTTTTGGTAACAATCTATTTGTGAGATTTGTTCATATTGTACATGTAGCAGTTCTTTGTGCATTTTTTATAGTATTTTATTGAAGGTATATACCAAAATTTATCTGTTCAGTAATTGGTTGGGTTGCTTCCAGTTTTGAGCTAAAATAATGCTACCGTGAACGTTCTTGTACATGTGTTTTGGCGCACTTATGTGTACATATGTTCCCTCCCTCTTCACTGGTTTGGCTAGGAACTCTAGTACAATTTGATTGAATGTTGTGGGTGGTAATAGACGTCTTTGGTTTATTTCTTGACTTTATAGGGAACACTTTTTGTATGTTAACATCCAGAATTATGTTTCCTTTTGGTAGTCTCTTTTAAACAAATATCTTCTGACCCTATTTTGCTAGGAGTTATTTTTCAATGGATATTAAATTTTAATCAAATATTCGTACTGCATTTTTAAAATTTTTACTTTGAAAAATTTTTGAATGTGTGGGATACAACTCAGGGTTAGTTATACAAATGTTCATTATGTAGGTACTCTTGTTGATGAGGTATGGCCCACCCCTCCCACTGCTGCCAATCTCAACCCTCCCCTTCGGCCTGCCCCCGCCGCGCCCCCACCACCCATTTGAATGCAGTGGCATGATGACAGTTTATTGCTGCCTCAAACTCCTGGGCTCAAGTGATCCTTCCACTTTAGCTTCCTAAGTACACTGGGATTACAAGTGCGCATCACCATGCCAACCTAGTATTTTTTTTAAGAAAACAAATTTTTATGGAGATTCAGTCTTGCTGTGCAGTCCAGACTGGTCTCAAACTCCTGGCTTCAAGCAATCCTCTCACCTCAGCCTCACAAAATGCTGGGATTACAGGTATGAGCCACCATACCTGACCTCTAACTACATTTATTGAGATGATGGATTTTTCAAATCTATGAAGGTGGTGACTCAACCTCCATAGCTTTTTCTGATGTTAAACCACTTTTATATTCTTAATAAGAGCCCTACTTGCTCTTGATGCATAATCTGTATGTACATTGCTGAATTTGTTTTTTTGGTATTTTTTTGAGTCAGGGTCTCACTCTGGCACCTAGACTGGAGTGCATTAGCACACTCGTGGATCACTACAACTTCAACCTCCTGGCTCAGCTAATCTTCTGTCTCAGTCTCTGGAGTAGCTGGGGCTATAGGCGCACGCCATCATGCGTGGCTAATTTTTTTATTTTTTTAGAGATAATATCTCATTTTGTTGCCCAAAAACATTTTGTTGTTGATGGATTTGGTTTGCTAAAACTGTATTAATTTAGGATTTTTGAGTCTATGTTTGTATGTGAGATTAGCCTTAATGTAACTTTCTAATAGTGATGGGCATAATTTTCTAGTATTACCCTTATCTGGTGTTGGCATAAAGACTATGTTTTAGCCTCATCATATGAGTTGAAGAGTACAACTGTCTTTCTTTCTTAATGGGGTGGTCTATAAAAAAGCAAGATTATTAGTTCCTTGCATGTTTGATAGAACTTAGAAAATCATCTGGATCTGGTTATTTGTGTGCATGTGTATGCATTAGGTTCAGCTTCTTTAATGATTATAACACTGCTTAGATTTTCTTTTTCTTCTTGATTTAATTTACTAAGTTGTATGTTTCTAGGGGATTTTTTATTTTTTCTGTTTTCCAAGTTGTTGTCATGAAGTTATCCATAAGATTATTAAGGTTTTTTTGATAATCATATCTCCTTGTTCTTTCTTTCTTTCTTTTTTTTTGAGTTGGAGTCTCACTCTGTTGCCCAGGCTGGAGTGTCGTGGCATGCTCATGGCCACACCAGTGTTGACCTGCTGGGCTCCAGTGGTCCTTCCGCTTTAGCCTTCCAAGTGGCTGAAACTATAGGCGTGCACTACCACGCCCGGCTAATTTTTGATTTATTGTAGAGATGAGGTCTCACCATGTTGCCCAGGACGGTCTTGAACCCGCGGGCTCAGGCAATCTTCTCGCCTCTGCTCATTTTTTCTTTCTTAATACTACTTATTTATGTCTACTGTCTTCTTTTCCTCAGTTGTTCTTAACAGAAGTGTGTCAATGTTATAAGCCTTTTTACAAAGTCTTTAATTCTGTTGATTTCTTTTTTCTCATTGTATTGATTTCTGGTCTTTACTGTTTACTTTCTTCATGTACTTATTCTCTTTCTAGCTGTGTTTTTTTTTTTCCTTGTAAACTCATTGTATTTATTTAAGGTGTACAACATGGTGTTTGATATACACATAGATTGTGAAATGGTTACTTATTACCAAGTAAATTAGCATATTCATTATCTTACAGAGTTACCCATTTCTATGTGTGTATGGCAAGAGCATCTAAAATAAAATCTCTTTTAGCAAAAATTCTGTGTATTATACATTATTACTTTTCAATTAGAGATAGGGTCTTATTCTGTCACCCATGCTGAAGTGCAGTCATAGCTCACTGCTGCCTTGACCTTCTGGGCTCAAGTGATTCTCTCACCTCAGCCTCCTCTGTATTTGGGACTACAGGTGTGTGCCACCATGCCTGGCTAATTTTTTGATTTTTATTATAGAGTAAATGTCTCACTATGTTGCCTAGGCTAGTCGTGAACTTCTGTCCTCACGTAATCCTCCTGCCTCAGTCTTCCAAACTACTGGGATTCCAACTGTGAGCCACTACACCTGGCTTGTACAATATTATTAACTATAGTCTTTGTTTTAGATTCTACATATAAGTGAGATCATGCAGTATTTTTCTGTCTGGCTTATTTTACTTAGCATTATGTTCTCTAGGTTCATTCGTGTTGTGGCAAATGGCAGGATTTCTTTTCTTTTTAAGACTGAGTAATATTCTACTACACACACGTGCACACAGAATTTCTTTATTCGTGAACACTTTGGTTGTTTTCATATGTTGGCTATTGTGAATAATACTTTGTTCTTTTCTTTTAAGCATTTAAAGTTATAAATTTCTGTCTAAATACAATTTTAAGTGCTTCCTACAAGTTTTTGATATGTGGTATTTTTATTGTCATTCCTAAATATTTCAGAATTTTCATTATGCATTTTTCTTAGTTCATGAGTATTTGTTATTTAGAAGTGTTTAATGTTTTTCAAACATATAGTTGTTTTGGGGTTAGCTTAATCCTACTGTGGTCAGAGAACATGTTCTGTTTGATAATAGATTCTCTGATATTTGTTGAGATTTGCTTTGTGGGATAGAACATGGTAATTTTGTGTAAAATCTAAGTGTGCTTGAGTATAATGTGTATTGTCTTTGCATGGTTGTATATATGTTTATTAAATCGAGTTGACTAATTGTGTTGACCAAAGTTTCTATTTATTTACTTAATTTATCAGTTATCAGGGATTAAAATCTCCTAGTATGATTGTAGATTCTTCAGTTTCTCCTTTTAATTCTGTTAATTTTGAGGATTTTATTGGATATATTTAGCTCAGAATTGTATATCTTTCTGATGAATTGTTTATATTATCTTTTTTAAGTGGTCCTCATTATTTCTAATACTATATTTTGTCTTAAAATCCTTTTTTTTCTTGAGTTGGAGCTCAGTCTGTCGCCCAGACTGGAGTGCAGTGACCGCTCCCGGCCACCACAGCCTCGACCTGCTGGGTTCCGGTGATCCTTCTGCCTCAGCCTTCCAAGTAGCTGGAACTACAGGCACGCGCTACCACACCCGGCTAATTTTTTTGATTTACTGTAGAGATGAGGTCTTGCCAAGTTGCCCAGGCGGGTCATGAACCCGTGGGCTCAGGCAATCCACTCACCTCAGCCTCCCAAGGCGCGGGATTACAGGCTGAGCCACCAAGCCCGGCTTGTCTTAAAATCTTTATCGCATATATTTTATTTTAGTCGTGAGGTACATGTGAGGATTTACTATATAAATAAGTTGTGTACAAGTGAGGTTTGGACTTGTGTCTGCCAGTGTTCAGAGCCTGCTTGTGAGTAAGAACATGTGGTATTCAGTGGGCCCTCTCTCCCCCTGACCTGGTCTCAGTGTGTTGTTGTGTGCCCCTTGTCCTTCTTCCCTCCCTCCCTCTTTTAACAGTATTCAGTGTCTGTTGTTCCCACCATTGTGGTCATGTTGCCAGTGACCAAGGCCTGCATATGAGTGTGAACATGTGGTATTCAGTTTTTTGTTTCTGCGATAGTTCACTTAAATGATGGTCTCCAGCTGCATCTATCTTGCTGCAAATGACATGATTTTGTTCCTCTTTATGGCTATATTCCATGGTATATGTGTACCACATTTTCTTTATCTAATCCACTTTCGATGGGCATCTGGGTTGATTCCGTGTTTTTGCTATTGTTAATAGTGCTGCAGTGAACATCCGTGTGCAGGTATCCTTTTGGTAGAGCAATTTATGTTTCTCCAGTCATATTCCCAAGGGAGGGATTGTTGAATCATATGGAACATCAATTTTTAGTTTTAGCTTTTAGGAATCACCACACTGCTTTCCATAGAGACTGAACTAGTTTATATTCCCACCAACAGTGTAAAGCATTCCCTTTTCTTCACAGCCGTGCCAGCAACTGTTTTTTTATTTTGTTTGTTTGTTTGTTTTTTAAATTAATGATAGCCATCCTTACTGGTATTAGGTGGTATCTCATTGTAGTTTTGATTTGCATTTCTCTGATGATTAGTGATGCTGAGCATTTTTTCATATGTTTGTTGGCTGTTTGAATGTCTTTCTTTGAGAAGTGTCATTCTTATCCTTTGCTCACTTTTTAATGGGGTTGTTTGGTTTTTTTCCCTGTCAATTCATTTGAGTTTCTTGTAGGTTCTGGATGTTAGGTTTTTATTGAATGTATAGCTTGCAAGTATTTTTTTCCCCGTCCCGTGGTTGTCTCTTTACTCTCTTGATGGTTTCTTTTACTATGCAAAAACTTTTTAGTTTGATAAGGTCCTACCTGTCAATCTTATCTTTTGAGGACTTGACCATGAATTCATTGCCTACTCCAGTGTCCAGGATGTTCCCTAAGTTTTTGTCTAAGATTCTTTTTTCTTTTTTTACTTTAGAGCTTTGAGATGTAAGTAAGGATTTTCTACATAAGAAGATTGCTTGCAGGTGAAGTTTGGGCTTCCAGCTGGCCCTCCCTTTCCCTGATAGTGGATCAGGTACCCAGTGTGATGTCACATGCTCCCCTCCCTCCTCCCTCTCTCTCTTCCCTAGCAGTGACCAGTGTCTGCCAGTGTTCAGGGCCTGCTTGTGAGTAAGAACACGTGGTATTCAGTTTTTTCTAAGATTTTTATAGTTTGAGGTTTCACATTTAAGTCCTTGATCCATTTCGAGTTAATTTTTTAATATGGTGATACTTAGGGATCCCGTTTCATTCTTCTGCATGTGGTTAGTTTTTTCCAGTGCCATTTGCTAAATATGGTTTCCTTTCCTCAATGTTTGTTTCTGTTGGCTTTGTTGAAGATGAGTTGGTTGAAGGTCTATGGTTTTATTTCTGGATTCTCTGTCCTGTTCCATTGGTCTGTATGTCTAGTATTGTACTGGTACCATGCTCTCTTGGTTACTGTAGCCTTATAGTAAAGTTTGAGGTCTGGAAGAGTGGTGCCTCCAGCTTAGTTCCTTTTGCTGAGGATTGCTTTAGTTATTTGGGCTTTTTTTTTTTTTTTTTTGCTTCTATATGACTTTATGTATTGTCTTTTCTAGGTCTGTGAAAAATAATGCTAGCATTTTGATAGGAATTATGTTGAATCTGTAGATTTCCTTGGGTGGATAGACATCTTGATGATTTAAAATCTTTTTTGTTTGATAATAATGTAACTATAGCAGCCTCTTTTGGTTAATATTTGCCAGGGTTATAATTTTTCTATCCCTATACATTAAACTTCCTGTGATATTATATATTTGTAAAACCTCTTGTATGTTGTATCTGACTAGATTTTTAAAAATTTTTGCTGAGAATCTCTAACTTATAATTGGTAATTTTGGTCCATTTATGTTTGTTGTATTCACTGAATATTTGTTTTATTATTTTGCTTTGTACTTTCTCTGTCATGGTTTCTTTCTTTATTCCTTTCTATTAGATTAATCAGTTTTCTTTATTCCCTCTTTTTTTCATCTCTGTGAATTTTGACTATATATATTCTATTACTGTTTTGATGGTTGCTCTTAATTTCTTTTTCTTTTTTTTTTTTT
>NW_007246625.1:128665-148858 GCF_000164805.1 Carlito syrichta | reverse complement strand
CCTCAGCCTTCCAAGTAGCTGGAATTACAGGCATGCGCTACCATGCCCGGCTGTTTTTTTGATTTATTGTAGCGATGAGGTCTCGCCAAGTTGCCCAGACGGGTCTCGAACCCGCGGGCTCAGGCAATCCACTTACCTCAGCCTCCCAAAGCACGAGATTACAGGCTGAGCCACCGAGCCTGGCTTAATTTCTTTTTTTACTTTTTTGTAGAAATAAAACAGCATATAGGAAAATGCAGCTATCATACAGCTTGATAATTTTCACAGAAGGAAATTGCTTGTATACCAGCATCCAGATAAAAAAACCCAGAAAATTCATAGCATGTCATAAGTCCCCTTTGTGGGAGTGATATAATGGCAGGTATTCACTGAATCAAAAATTGATATGAGTTCTAAAATTACACTGAGAACTTGGAGGAAAAAAGAAAAATAAATCCGCTTTATGCTTTATTCTTGTAAAAACCACCCTCTAAGCCTTTTCAGATAATTATCATTCTGACTTTTAATGGCATGGATTACTTTTGTCCATTTTTTAGCTTTTGTACTATATAGTTTTGTAGTCTTGTGTCTGACTTCCTTGCTTATCATCATTTTTGTGAAATTCATTTGAATTCTTCAGGATGGCTGTAGATCATTCTTTCTCATGGTTGCATAGTATTTCATTCATGTAAACTACTCTTTATCCATTCTAATATTGATAGTAAAATCTTTAAATTTTTAATGTGCATCCTTTTTTTTTTTTTTTTTGAGTTGGAGTCTCACTCAGACACTCAGACTGGAGTGCAGTGGCCGCTCCCGGCCACCGCACCCTCGCCTGCCGGGCTCTGGCGATCCTTCCACCTCAGCCTTCCAAGTAGCCAGAATTACAGGCATGCGCTACCATGCCTGGCTGATTTTTTGATTTATTGTAGAGATGAGGTCTTGCTGCCCAGGTGAGTCTCGAAGAACCCGCAGGCTCAGACAATCCACTCACCTCAGCCTCCCAAAGGCGCGGGATTACAGGCTGAGCCACCGAACCCGGCTAATGTGCATTCTTGCTTTAAAAAAGTCTCACGTGGCCGGACTCGGTGGCTTAGCCTGTAATCCCAGCACTTTGGGAGGCCGAGGCGTGTGGATTGCCTGTGTCTGTAGTTTCGAGACCAGCCCGGGCAACTTGGCGAGACCTTGTCTCTACAGTAAGTAAAAATTTAGCTGGGCGTGGTAGTGTGCACCTATAGTTCTGGCTACTAGAAAGGGTAAGGTGGAAGGATCCCAACAGATTGATGCTGGGATGGCCATGAGTATGCCACTGCACTCCAGTCTGGGTGATGGAGTGAGACTCCAACTTAAAAAAAAAAAAGTCTGAAGTTGAAGATACTATTTCCATTGTTTCTGACTTCTGTTGTTGCTCTTGGAAGAAAGTATTCTTAAGTTTTGATCCTTTATGGAAAATTTGTCTTTTCTCTTTGGATCCTTTCGAGATGTCTTTATCCTTGGTTTTCTGCATTCCCAAGGTGTCTGGGTATGGTTTTACTTTTATTATCCTGTTAGAACTGTGTTTCTGAATCTGAAGATCCACATCTTTCATCAGTTCTGAAAAATTCTAAGTTATTAGTTTGTTAACTTAGGAGCTGTAGAGTTTCAAGCACAGTGATGACACGAGCAAACAAATGTTTTTAAAACATCATTCTGCTACTTACTGGTTGGTTGCTTTGGGCAAAACATTTAAATGGCTTGTACCTCAGATTTCTCATCTGAGCAATGATAATCTCTATTCTTTCTACTTCATAGAGTCATCTTGAATAGCAAGGAGAAAAATGTACTTGAAATTACATTGCAAGTTATAACATACTACACAAATAGTACAGGATTGAGCTCACTGTAGATGTTCACTAAAATTTATTGAATGAATCTCAATAAATGTTTGTTAAATGTGTAATGAATAGTGTAAGAATATTTAAATATTTTTACTCTTTTTCTCCTCCATTCCCTTTTTTAAAAATGCAACAGTATTTGTATTACTCTTGGGAATGATCTGTGTATTCATGCATTTATAGAATATATATGAAAAGTTACTATGATGATTTATACATAATATCAAATTTTATTCAACTCTCAATGCTATTGATTTTCTAAAATACAAGCCTTTGTCACTACCATTGGTAGCATTTGGTGTCTCTAAACTACTGTTTCTTTTGTCTGTACCAGCCATCAGATAGTTTGCATAGCTTTGTCTCAGTATTCATTTTTATATAAATTAATGTATTTCCTCTCTCCAATTAAATTTTGTGGAGATGGTCTATTGGAAAGTTTGGGGCTTTAAAATTAGGCAGATCTGGGACCAAATCTTTTTTTTTTTTTTTTAAAGTCGGGATCTTATTCTCTTGCCCAGGCTGCAGTGCAGTAGCACAATTATGGCTCACTGCAGCCTTGACCTCCTGGCCTCCAGTGGTCCTCCTCTCAGCCTCCTGAGTAGCCAGGACTACAGGCACACATCATCATGCCTGGCTAACTTTTTAATTTTTTTGTAGAGACAAGGTCTTGCTATGTTGCCTCGGCTGGTCTTGAACTCCTGGGCTCAAGCAATCCTCTTGCCTTGGCCTTCCAAATTACAGGCATGAGCCACATGGGTAGCCCCAAATCTTGACTTTATCATTTCCTGACCTGTGATATTAGAAAAGTCACTTTACCATTTTTATCTTCTGTTTGTTTCTCTGAAAAATAAGGAATGATTTTACTTATGAGTTCTCTGCCATGTGGATAGTGCTCTTTAAGGTGTTTGAATGATTGCAGTATAGATACAGAGGGTGCCAAAAAGGGAAGGGAAACACTGTAATAAAATTGTAATACTGAATAAGATGAATACAAATCACGTTTGACTTTTGTAGTTACAAGAGGTGCTCAAAGAGGTTACCATCAGCATCCAGACACTTCTGATTACAACAAGCATCTCTTAAAATGTGTATACATTTTTTGGGGCATCCCCAATATTGTTCTTTTACAGTTGGGGAACCTGTTACTCAGAAGGATGAGAGTGACTTGCCCAAGGTCATAAAGCTAGTATGCACTGGAGCCAGTCTTTTAAGCTGGAGTGACTGATGATAAAGCCTGTGCCCTCACTAATATATGAGAAAGCGTTTAGCACAGTACTGGATACCTAGTTGACACTCATTAAATATAGACTCTTTTTTACGACAGTAATGTTTCATCATTTTCTAGCACTTGACATTTTCCCCTTCACACAGTTGGTACTTCTTTACCAATTGCTTATTGTCTGTGTTATGCTGCTGACCTTTTATTCACTGAATGTTGACTTTCTAGCTAAAGGGAAAGGACAGTCCCAATCCAGAGTGAATATTAACACTGCTTTGGTTGAGGATATAATCAACTTGAAAGAGGTGGACGAAGAAATGAAGTCTGTGATGGAAGCTCTCAAGGATAATTTCAATAAGACTCTCAATATAAGGACTTCACCAGGTTAGTGACTAAACCAATGTTTTGGGGAGGAGTATAGTGGAAAGAACATGACTTTGCAGAGGTGATTTTAGTTCCAGTTTTGTCATTTGCTAACTCATGTCCATAGGTACATTACTTTACTTTTCTGGTCCTTAGTTTTCTTATTTGATTTCTACCTTGTAGCTTTGGGGTGGATGTTAAAACAAATGTAATGGTTCTAGCACAATGCCTGGCACATAATTAACACTACATTTATTTATCCATATAGGAACTATTTGTCTATTATGAACTAGACAGTGTGCTAGTGCATAGTAGTGAACAAAAATATGCATAATCTTTGATCTTATGGAATTATGCTCTCAAAAAATGGGAGTTTTAGCATGAGAGTACTAAGAACACATCTAGGTATTTAGTCTCATAGTAATTGACATCTTTGGTCTGATATTTCCAATTTTTCCTGCTTGGCAGTTCTTAACCCTTACTGGGGACCAGTGACTGAAAACCTGCCCACCTGAGGCATTTCTATACCCCTGAGCTTGACCAGGAAGATTCCATTTGGGTTAATAACTTCCTCAAAGTGGCTTTTCTAAAGTGGGAAATGTCAGAACTGTCTAAGAGAACTGTTTGCAGATGTGACAGAGAAGTGAGTTGTCAGCTGATGGTGCAAACAGGCAGGAAAAATCCAATTGCTATTAAATTGGTCTTGTGTAAATTGTCATCATCCTAGAGTCAAGCCTGGGACCCTTTTTGAAGGTATATGTGGGAGCTTGGGCTGCTCCTACTCACATCTTGGTTGAGGTAGTTCATAAGGAAACTAGAAATATTTCATGAATTTTCTCTTAAGAAAACCAAGTGAAAAATACACAACTCCATTTATATACACCATCAGAAACATACTGAGTTCAGAGATGAGATCCAGCGTGAAATTAGAAGGCCATTCTTGTCATTTGTCAACCTTTGGACTAGAGTATTTCTGCCTTTGCTGACAGTAGAGCATGCCATTCAATCTCTCTCAGTTGTTTATTTTAAACTTGCTTATTATTTTAGGTATGAAACTGATAAAGTGCTCTGTCTCCCCTGTGCTTTCTGGCCTGTTAACATTCTACAGCCGAAACCAGAGAGCAGTTTGAGAGGAGCTGAGGGAGAAATGTGATACTTAAAATTAGCCAGCAAGCTCCACTCTTGTTGAACTTAAAAAGATGATGGGCCTGGAAAAAGGTTGGGAGTGTAATTTGTTAAATGTTAACCTCTGAGAAAATGAGGGGCAGGAATGAGACTGAAGGAGATTCTCACTGGGGACAGATTGAGGGAAAAGGATTTGATGCATTATGTCGATATGGATTTAGGGAATGGGAACCACCACAATTGCATACTGAAAAGCCTGTGTTGGGACTTCTGTGGCAAAGGATCTTATAGCAAATCAGGAAGGCTGAATTAAGATCCATTTTCAAAAGGTCTCCTGTTGGTATTTCCTCTTTGCAGCTTTCTTTTCACGATTATGTTTGTGTAACATTCTACTTAGAACTTGGGAGCATGAAGAGATGGAGTGAAACAGGCTCACTTAATCAATCCTTTTTGCCGTATTCTTCCATACCTTTCATTACTATATATGAACCAGCTAGTACTTTTCTCCTTATACTTCCATCTGCCTACCAGCAGTTTCTATCTCCAAGATAGTTGATACCTTTTAACAGTTATCTAGGTATCGTTTTATTTTTTCAATCTTGGCTTCTTTCCCTTTCGGCCATCATCCATTCACTTATTCATCAAAGCATTTTTGATTACTTTTTCTGTGCTGGCTGATTACTTTAATAGGTGCTGTGGATACAGACAGAAAAGATATTGTCTCCATCTTCCAGGGATCTTGGAACCTAGTGTGAAGGGACAATTAAACCAATATGTATAAAACCATACAGCAAAGCTGAAGGTGAAGACCACATGGCTTGGAATTGGTCAGACCTAAGTTTGAATTCAGACACCATTAAGAGTTATTGTGAACTTGGACAAGTTATGCTGTATTCCTCAGTTTCCTCATCTGTAAGATGACAGAAGTAATAATAACTATCTCTTAGGTTTATTGTGATAATGAAAGCAAATAAATAATGGAGAGCATTTAGCATGACATTTTGCTCGTAGGAAGTTTTCAGCGCATATAGGCTATCATCATTATTTTTTTATCTTTTTTCTTTTAGAGATGGGGTCTCTGTCACCCAGGCTGGAGTGCAGTGGCATGATCATCATGGAAGTATGCATAGAATACTTGGAGGCTTGCTTAATAAGGGAGGCTTGTAATTCAGCCTAGGAGCTCAGACAAGATTTCTGAGATTAGATGCTACCTCTAGCTGAGTATTTTAAAGAATGAGCAGGAGTTATCTCAGTAGAGAAGGGTGTTCTTGATAAAAGGAAGATTATATGCTAGAATCTTGAGGCAAGAGCGAACAGTCTATCTGAGAAATTGTTTAAAATAAGTTAGTTTGAGCCAGGCTTGCTTGCTCAGCCTGTAGTCCTGCGCTTTGGGAGGCTGAGGTGAATGGATTGCCTGAGCCCGCAGGTTCGAGACCCGCCTGGGCAACTTGGCGAGACCTCATCTCTACAATAAATCAAAAAAATTAGCCGGGCGCAGTAGCGCGCGCCTGTAGTTCCAGCTACTTGGAAGGCTGAGGCGGAAGGATCTTTGGAGCCCAGCAGGTTGAGGCTGCGGTGGCCGGGAGTGGCCACTGCATTCCAGTCTGGGTGACAGAGTGAGACTCTAACTCAAAAAAAAAAAAAAATGTTAGTTTGGCTAAACATAGAATGTCAGGAAGTAATAATAGTCAGCATTTATTGGGATACAGTTGTAAGTGCTTTTCATTTACTCTTTCATTTAATCCTAAAAATCTTATGAGGTAGATATAATTTTTATGCTCTATTTAGAAATCAAGAAACAGAGGCCCAGAAGGTTAAAGGGGTCTACCCAGGGTCACCCAGTCAGGAAGTGGCAGCATTGGTATTTGAATTCTGATTGTTGGTCTTCAGAATAATGAAGACTTGTGCTGTGATACCTCCTGAACTTTTTCAGGTTGAAATCAATGGTGTCAGCAACCTTCTATATTATGATGACATTGAATCTGGTTGAGTACCTCAAATCAGATCTTTGGGCCATAGTATGGTACTGCTTTATTCTGACAACATATTGCCAGGACAACTCTGATTTGCTTAGGACTCCTTTTCCCTCCTCTTTCTTTGTGTCTCAGAATGAGCTATCCTTGAGTGGTTCCTACTGTGAATGATAAGGTTTTTCTTCTAGTTCTCATTTGCATAGGAAATCAGGGAGTTTGAATAATGCTTATTTTCCATCTGTAGCTACAGCCTTATTGCTTGACTTCCTGGGTTTGTGAACTTTTTTCCTAGGGTTTTCCAGAATTCAGATATGGAATAAAGACCAGATCCAGGATAAAAGTGAAATGTTAATCTTTTTTTATATAATGGGTTTGTTTCTGAAGGGAATCTAAACACCAAAATTAAGGGTGGTTTAAGAGAATGATTCCAAATCTGGTGTCAGTATCAGGTGGTAAACCTAAAAAAACATTTCAGCTTCCCCCAAGTCACAGTCTACAGAATCAGGATCTCTGGGGTAGGGTCCAGGAACCAAATTTTTTTTTTTTTGTTTTTTTTTTGAGTTGGAGTCTCACTCTGTCACCCAGACTGTAGTGCAGTCGCTCCCAGCCACTGCAGCCTCGACCTGCTGGGCTCTGGCAATCCTTCCAGCTCAGCCTTCCAAGTAGCCGGAATTGCAGGCATGCGCTACCACGCCCGGCTGATTTTTTGATTTATTGTAGAGATGAGGTCTCGCTGCCCAGGCGGGTCTCGAACCCGTGAGCTCGGGCAATCCACTCACCTCAGCCTCCCAAAGGCGCGGGATTACAGGCTGAGCCACCGAGCCCAGCCAGGAATCTAATTTTAAAAGCTTCCTAGTGATTCTGATGCACAGCTAGATTTATATAAGGGAAAGAGCCTTGGTTGAAATCAGAATTCAGCACATCCAAATTTGGATTTGACTCTTAATGGTTTTTTCTTTTGTTAGTTCTATGATTATGGCCTGTTTGTTTTATTTTTTTTTAAGAGAGAGTCTTGCTCCGTTACCTAGGCTGAGGCTCAGTTGTGCTGTCATAGCTCACTGCAGCCTTGAACTTCTGGGCTCAAGTGATCCTCTTACCTCAGCTTCCTGAGTAGCTAGGAATACAGCTGCATGCCACTGCATCAGCTAATTTTTTTATTTAAAAAATTTTTTTTAGAGTCAGGATCTCACTGTGTTGCCTGCATTGACCTCCCAAAGTGCTGAGAGTACAGGGATGAGCCACACTTGCTATCCTTCCCAAGTCTTATTTTATCATCAAAGTAGAGATAGTAATATGCTGTTACAGGATAGTTATAATAACTAAAAGAGATAATAATAGGTAACACTTTTATCCTCATTTTTTGGCATTGTATACTTGGCTGTTTACATTTAGTTACAATTCTTTAGCCACAGTACTAACTTTAACCATCTAAGGTAATTATTTTTTGACTGAGTTGAAACCAAGGGCCAGAAAAGAAAAGGAACTTGCTAGAGGTTTCATAGCAAGTAAATGGCTAATTTGCTAGCATGGGGAGGGTGTTGATCAACTCTTTCTAGTGTTAGCTCTAAAAGTCCTATGTCACAGGAAACTCCTCAGGTCCAGGCAAACTAGAATGGTTGGCCACCTTGGTTGCTAGTAAGGAATTCCAACCTAGTTCTTTCAACATACCGAGCTCCCTCACATGACACTGCTGTTCCTATGAAAGCCTCTTGAATAGTCTTGTCACATTGATAAGGGATGTTGAATCTCTAAATGCTTGTTGAATCTGAGAGAGACTTAGATGTGTGGCTTTTAAGGTCCTTCAGAATTCTAAAACTCTGTAATTTTTCTTTTAGGATCTCTTGATCATATTGCTGTGGTAACTGCTGATGGAAAGCTTGCTTTAAACCAGATTAGCCAGATCTCCATGAAGTCACCACAGCTGATTTTGGTGAATATGGCCAGCTTCCCCGAGGTAATGTGGCCTTGCTAAAATCCCTCTCCATGGTCTCTTTTGGAGGAGGCTGAGTCAAGTCAGGAGGAAATATTCCCTTCAGCTTGGGATGAAACAAGAGAGAAGACATAATAAAGATAAGTTAATAAGGAAAAGCTCTCTTCCTGTTTCTCAATTCTTTTTCTGTTAAACTCAAATGCTATAGAGACTAGGCAAGTTATTTGAAAACCAAAACAGGCTCCGTCTAAGGAATAGTAATGAAGATAGAGTGATTGGTGCTTGGCCAGTAGGTGTGTGTGTGTGGTGAGGGGACACCTCTGGTAAACTGGAAAGCCTGTGTCTTATCTGGGGGTGGGGATGGGGGTTCCTCTGATCATTGCCGGGTAGAAATGTAGGCCTGGCAACCAGTGTTACTTGATATTATGATTTTTATTTCTAGAAGAAGCAGTCACACAAACTTTTGTGAGATCTTTGTTCTTTAAATATTGATGATTCACTATTTTTCTTAAAACTGTGAGACAAAATGTATTAATGGGCCAGATATGGCATGAAGTCCTTCAGTTTTTGTTTTTTTTTTTAATCTCTGCATTAATATTTGGAACAGACCCTCCAGGAATTCTTTTCAAACTAGACTGACCATTGCAAATAATTGTACAGAGCATAGTCTTTCTAAGACTGGAAGGTAAGTTGCATTAGATCATTGTAACCCTGAGGCTTTGCGATTTTAAGTAGTTGAGGAAGATAATTGTGCTTTTCCTTATTGGTCGACTGGGAATTGGTCTGGATTGGGAGGAGTCCTAGAGGACCTGGAATCTGGTCCAACTTGACCTTGGGCAAGTTGCTTCATTCTCTGGGCCTCTGTTCCTCATCTGCTAACAGGAAGGAATCTTCCTGTTCTTACTGTCTGTTTCAATATTCTGTTCCAAAGACATAGACTGAAGTTGGACTTGCTGGATTTGACAAACTAGGCTAGAGACAGGAAAAAGGAAAAGCCCTTGCTTTGCACAAGCTATTTCAAATCAAATGATTTTGATAGCTAATGTACCAAGCACACTTCTGAAGGTGTTACTACCACTCTCCAAATCTATTCTCTGTACTATAGCCAGAGTGAGTCTTTAAAAAACATATTGTGTCATGTTCTTTCCATGCTTTAAATTTATTAGTGGCTTCAAGTATCTGTAAGAAAAAGCCCGAAATCTTTATTGTGGCCTAGAAGTTTTTATATGGTATGGACTCTGCCTATGTCTCCAGTCTTGCCAGTCTTGTGTCACTGTTATCCTTGCATACTGCTCTAGCCACACCTGCTTTTCATTTCCTCAAACCACTAAGCCCTTTGCATCCTCAGGGTCTTTGCATATACTGTTCTCATTGCTTGGAATACTCTTGCATGGCTAATTGCTATTTGTATTTTGGATTACAGTTTAAATGTCACTTTTTCAGGGAGGCTTTTCCTAATCTATCTAAATTATTCCTCCACACTAAGCTTTCTTATACAGCATGACTCTTTTTCTTTATTGCTCTTCTGTTAATAATTATACATTTATTTACTTGTTTATTTTCCATCTCACTTTTACTGTATTGTAAGCTTGGAATGTAGGAATCATGTCTAATTTGTTCATTGTGTCCAGCGCCAAACATAGTGCCTGGCACATGGAAGCACTCGGTAAGTTTTCCTTGAATGGATGAATACTTGTCATTAGGTTGATAAAAGAGAGGCACTCATTCCTGGTGTTACTGAGAAATAGAGAAATGGATAAAAAGGGAACTGTTAACTCTTGCTCTTTCTGGCCCCCTCTGAACTACTGAGGCCTTTCTGCCTTGTTCATCTAATCCCTTAGGCTCGGCGGGCCAATTTAGGGAATAGCCTCCTAATTACACAGCATGAAGACCTCATCAGGCAGATTGCTTTTCAGAGCCAGCCACTTCTGTTATTAAATAGCAAATGACATTCACAGAAGAAGCACCTGATTGGTCACCAGAGCATCTTATGAGGCAGGAGGAGGTATTAATAGCTTAATTTTTTCTCAGGAAGTTGGAGTATATCTTCATTTTTTTTCAACCAAATCATCTTTGCCATTTCTCCAAGTTGAAATTGCATGGGTTATGAAAAAAATCTGTACAAGCATCTCAGAGAGGTTCATTTACAGGGACACAGTGAGAAAGTGTGAGTTGCATTGTCTTTTGAATTCCTTTATCTCTCATCTGGTGTATATATTAAACAAATTGCTCTAACTAAATATTTCCTTCTTCCAGCTTAGAAACTGTCCATAAAGTACCCAGGTTCATAGCTTCAAAATGCTGAGCTAATCCTCTCTGTGTTTATATAATTTCTTTCTGTTTCACATACGGTTGACTTTCTTTCCAAACCCGAGCATTTCTGTGTTATGCTGTAGTGACACAATGCAGATTTACATGCATAATCTTTCTGAATGCATTGAAGACAGAAAGTTGTGTTGCATTTGTTTAACATGTGTCCTGCTTGATAAATTATGCACACGGTTGCTGCCTTTCATAAACTCGCCTGCAGCTAGAATTAATGATGGGGAAAAAAGAGAAAGGAATGGTTTGAACAAAACAAGGAAAGAACAAAACAACTCTGCAGGTTTCATTATTGCTCTTGTGGAGGGAGGGGAGCTAATGTGTATTGAGTGTCTGCTGTGTTTCCAGTCACTTTCTCATGTTTTGTTTCATATGATAAACACAGGTACTCTGTAAAATTAAGAGTTATTTATTCCATTTTATAGATGAGGAAACTGAGACTCAGAGAAGTAAAATATCTCTGTGATAGAGCCAAGATTTGAACATAGCTCTGTTTGATGTGAAAGCCTGTGCTCCTTTCATCATTCATTCATTAATTCAGCACATATTTTTTTAGTCCCTGAATGTGATTAGTTTCTGTTTGAGGTACAGGGAATTCATTGATGATTAAGACAGACTGTCTCTTTCATAGACCTTACATTCTAAAGACTAAAGAAAATGGAAGGCAGGTAATTGACGTGGCACTTTTGTAGTTGACTTGAATCCAAATTCTCAAGGACTTGTTTACTTGTTTACCAAGTTTTTATCATTTTTTTGTTCTTTAGCATAGATTAGCTTAAGAGTAACAATGGCATATATTGCTAATTGATCATAGCACACTTCCTTGCCTGAACCCAGGTGGGGTCTATGATCTTTCTCAACACACTACTCCAAGCAGCCACACTGCTTGGAGTCAATGTTTGAGAGCAACCCAGTTGCCCTAGGATACTGTTGAGCATCTCTTCAGTGAGGGGATAAAAGCTTAAGATAAGAGATGGAAATTCTCTATGCCTTTTTTATCTGAACCATGCTTAGCTCAGACGTCATGTTGGGAGAATGACTCTTAATTGCCTGAGGTTCTGCATTCTACCATGTCAAAGCAAAATATACATATCTAGAATACCTTTAAAGATATACCTCTTTCATTGCAAAATGAAACCTTGATTGATTCGCATTTTTTTCTTTCTCTTCATATGAAAAGACCAAGAAAAGTTAAAGTGTTAAATAAGGTTTGAGAGGTTACATATATGAGGGAAAGGAGTTGAGTTTTTCTAATACATCTGAACCAAATCATTAATATATTCATACAACAAACTTTTAGTGAGTTCTTACCATATACTTGGCACTGTGCCTTGTACTGGGAAGATGTTAATATTGAGCCATAACTTCTATCCAGCTTAGTATTAGTAATTACTGCTCTTGGGCCTACAGGGGAAGGCCAGGCTGAGAAAGGGAAGTTGTGGTGATGGGATATTATACTAGTGATTATCAGTTATTCAGTGAGAAGCTACAGAAGAAAATTGGGAAATTTGAGATTAGACCTCCTCTTCAAAATGGAGTGTCTCAATTATTGTTAACTTTAGAAATCTTTGTTCTGTTTATCTGTGTGTATGCTTTTTGTCTTTTTGTTTTGAGTCAGGGTCTTACTCTGTCACCAAGGCTGGAGTGTAGTGGCATGATCATGATTTACCACAGCCTTGACCTCCAGGGCTCAGGCATCCTTCTGCCTCAGCCTCGAGTAACTGGGACTACAGGTGCACACCACCATGCCTGGCTCCTTTTTTGTAGAGACAAGGTTTTGCTATGTTACCTAAGCTGGTCTTGAACTCCTGGGCTCAAGCAGTCCTTCCACCTCAGCCTCCCAAAGTGCTGGAATTATAGGCATAATCCACAATGCCTGGCCTTTGTGTGTGTGTGTGTGTGTGTGTGTTTTAAATTAAGGAACATGGCAGTTCAGAGAAAAATTAATTTCACTTCTTTATCCAGTTCTTTTATTTACCTTGGTCATACCCTTTATACACCAGGCCTAACTCCAAATTATTTTTGGCTACTCAAAAAAAATCAGATCCATATATTTTAATTACTGAATACACTGAGCTCAGGGATCTGGGGGAAAAAAAAGACAAAGTAACATCATTGAACTGAATTGCCATTAATTCTCCTCTTAACTTCGCCAGTAACTGGACGTATAATGGGTGAGGTCCATCTCTCTTGGGCAGTTAGGGAAAACCATGTCTACACTTAGGAATATGACCTTATTCTACAGTCCCTGTTTACACAATGAAGGGCTGTGCTTGGTTATGTTAGAGGTCCCTTCCAGCTCCAGTAATCTGTACCTCTGACTAGAGGTACCATTTTAAGAATTTACAGTTTTAAGCAGTAGACATACTGTTAGATTCCATGTACAGCCTCCCAAGGATTATTTATCTGTATGTGGAAGTTTTGGTCTGCCTTTTTGGCCTTATAGTAACACCTCATATAGATGTAGAATTAAGGTTATTTAAAAATGAAATGGATGAGCATTTTAGGCAAAGTACCTGGAAAAGTAAAATAGGTATCTGTCAACCCCCATTCATTTAAATCAGAAAGTCTAGGGAGGAACTCAAGACCAGGAATTGCCTGTGAATCCAGGTAATTCTGATTGGCTCTGATCAAACTTAAAATTCTTTTGAAAATGTCAGAGACTTTGATTTCACGAATTCCACGTTGTCTTGCTAGTGAAAGTATCTTTCTTCCACACTACTTTCTTATTACTCTTTAAGCTTGCATACCAGGTGTAGTTATAATGTTGCTTGAGTGTGAGATGAAGCACTTTGGGAAATCAGTGTACCAGTACGCCAGCTGGCACATTAGTGAGCACACCCATCAGAAAAGTCCCAGAAGGATGTTGGTCAGGGCAGCAGTACATCAGCTAAATGCTGATGTCAACTCTGCCTTGTTTGAGGGTTTTATGCATTCCTACCTTTATATAATATATATTGTGTAATAACTGCCTTTGACTGGATATTACTGTGTGCCAGGCACAGAACAAGATGTATTGCTCATGTTATTTCACTACCCCTCTGAGGTTTAGGTGCCACATGGTCTCATTATGAAATGAAGACTCAGGGAGGTCAAGCATATTTCCCAGGGTCTCTTGATTATCAGAGATAGGATTCTTTCTGACTCTAAAGTTCATGCTTTTAACTATTATACCACGCTGCCTTTCCTGGAACATATACCAGTAAAGATTCATTGCTCATTCCAAAATATGAGTGAGTTTGGTGTGAGCATAGATGTGAATGAGTTAAATTTATTTACTCATTCCAAATTGGCACTGGTATATTTTGAGTGTAAAATGTCAACTGGAATTTTTTAATGTATGAAATCTTTCATCTGGCTTTACACCAATCTTTGCAGAGACCAGCCCCCCTCCCTTGAGGATTTATTGTGGTTTTGATCTGTGTTGCCTCAAACCATTGAAATCTTTTCAAAGAAGCAGAGCTGTTTTCTTTTTATTTTTTCTTCCCTTTCTTTTTTTCCTCCTGCAGTACACTGGTACCAGGAGTGGACATAGTTTGCTATTCAGCTTGATCAAAGCACTCTACACCAATGTAACTTCCTGATCTTACTGGTAACAGAACTAAATGTTTCCATGTTCTGCCAAGATGGGTTGCCAGTTATCGACAGAGGGCTTGCATCTGGTAATAATTATTTACTAATTCTGTTTACCTTTTGATCTGGTTTTCAGTGTACAGCTGCAGCTATCAAGGCTATAAGAGAAAGTGGAATGAATCTGAACCCAGAAGTGGAAGGGACGTTAATTCGGGTACCCATTCCCAAGTAAGTTTGGCTGAAATTCACATATTCTGATGAAATGGGGTAATTGTCCTTGGAAGGAAATCAACATCCTGCTATACTGTTAGGTTGATAACATACCTTACCTGCACCTTTCATCCTGGCAGACATCTTTTGAGATCCAGTTTACTAATTCAGAAATACTTACTGATATGTAAGTATTATTATGTACTAGATATGGGCTATGCAGCAGTAAGCATGAGAAATGTGTCTTCTTCACATAGTTTACATTCTGGTTTGGAAGAGAGGACAAATAAAGTCATTGTAGGTAATGACATTCTGTAAGGAAAGAAAAGACCATGAGATCCAATAGAGAGTGACTTAGGGAGGGTGTTGATGGCAGGGGCAACTTTAGCCTGAGAGGAGGTAACATTTTTGCTGAGAGCTAAATGCAGGGAGAGAGCAGTAGAGGAGACTGGACTAGTCAGTAGATGCTGACGGTTTGGGCTTTATAGGTCATGGTAAAGAGTTTGGACTTTAATTGCAGTAGGAAGTCATTGGAGAGATTTAAGCAGAGATTTTATCTGGTGTTGACTGTGTAAGGGTCTCTCTGGCTGCTGATTAACAAATGGAATTAAGGGGGACAAATCAGGAGGCAACTGCAGCAGTCCAGGTGAGACACAAGTCTTCTTACATTTTGTAGCAGAAAATTTAAATCCCTATTCCTATACAGTGCCTCACATACAGCAAAACACAAATAAATGTTGAATTAATTTGTTCAGTCTTTCAACAGATGTTTTTTAAGCACTAACTACACGCCAGGTACTTTCTTAGCTGTTGAGATATAGCAGTAAACAAAACAAGCAACAAAAAGTTCCCCTCCTCCTAAGGCTTCCCTGATAGCTGAGTAGGCACAGTAAGTAGAAGAATAAATACATAATGTAATGTCAAGTGAGAATAAGGTCAGTAAAGAAAAATAAGCAAGGTAAAGGGGTAGAGAGATTTGGGGACTTTGTCATAGTGAAGGTCAGGAAGGATGTGACATTTGAATAAAGACCTAAGTGAAATGAATGAGTAAAACTTCCAAATAACTATAAGGGAAATAGAATGTAACACTAGTTGAGTGTCACACATCATCTTGTATTCCTTTACATATATTGTCTCATTTGTCATACAATCCCTGTAGTTTTTCTTTTCCCCCTGCATATGGAAATTAAAGCTCAAGAGAGGTGAACTAATATCTCTGAAGCCACATAGTTTGTGCTAAAGCAGGGACCCAAACCCAGGTTTAGTTGATTCCAAAGCCTTGTGATGTGCCCATGCTAACAAGAATTAATCCCAATACTGAGAGTCCAAGAAATTTTCCTACTCAACTTTTTCCTGCTTATGACCAGAGACAGGTATCTTATTCATTTTATCCTCAGTACTCTGTAAAACTGAATTAACATTATGCTTTGAAATCACATGAATTAGAAGCAGTATTACTTAATGTTTAAGAAGCAGGTTCAAATCTAGTACCTTTTGGCTTGGCCAGTTCATTGATTTGCTCAGTGAATTTTCTGAGAATGTTTATGTGCCAGGTTGTGTGCCAGGATGTGCAGACCTGATGTGTATCATCATGGAGCTCATAGACTGTGTGACAGATCCTTTGTTTCTATTCTCTCCAGCTTACTTGTAGAACTTTGACCCACAGTTTATAGATGAAAAACCTGAAGTTCAGAGAAATTAAGGAACTCACCCAAGATCTCATAACCAATAAGTGGCAGTCAGGATTTGGATTTTGAGTGTTTTTGTTACCTCCTTCTAGGCTCTCTGGGCAGATGAGTAATTACAGAAAAAACTAAGTGTATGCATGAACATTAGAAGCAACAGTCACGGGTGTCATAGATAGCAGTCAGCAGGTTTATTTTCTAGTTCTTGCTCTCCTGTCTGTGAAACCTTAGACAGTCACTTAACCTTGCTGAGCCTTGGTTTCCTCATATACCAGATGAAGGAGTTGTTCTCAGTGGCCTGTCAGGTCCTTTCTGAAGCTCCAAAATTCTGTGGGGCTATGAATTTGTGTTGTAAGTGCTCATTGTTGATTTAGATTCTTGCTAGCGTGGCCCAATTGTGTGTCACATTTTTCTTTCAAAGATCTAGTTGACATAACCTGCACTTTGGCAGCCCCACAGGAGTTAATGATAACCCTTGGTGCATCGCGTGTAAGTTTGAAGGATCAGTGAATTTAACTTGAATTTCCAAAGACATGGGGAATTGGTTACATTATTTTTTATATTATTTTATCTTGGTTAATGGGTGTAATCCTAGAGAAAGTTGATGGACCAAAACCATCTGCTCTTGCAGAGCTCATTTTTTATGTGCTTTCTTCATTTTGACAAGGTGGTAGGGTCATGAGGCCCTTTACTGAACTATATGTTTGGTAGTTTTCTAGATAAAAAAATGAATGATTCTGTTCTTTATTATGAAGGCTGTGTCATGTGAGAGGATAAAGGTTGATTTAGAAGTAAGAGGTCCAAGGTTTTACTTGGTTTTGGCAGTGACTTCCATATGACTCTGGACACATTGCACTAACTGCCTGTTACCTTCTAGTTCCTTATTTATAAAATAGATGAAGCAGTATATAATGATAGGCAGAGATTTGGTGAGATTAATAGACAAAATAGATTAGGTAGTGTGATGCCCTTAGAATAGAGAAACTGTATAAATGTAAGATACTAATATTATTTTAGTAAACCTTGTTTATCTGTATGTGTATATATATAATTTATATATAAAAAGAAGGTATGGGGAAGGGAACTAAGAGGTCAAACACCTACGATGTGCCAGGAACTGTTGTTAGGTGCCTGACACATACAGGGAAAGGGGAAAAGTAAAATGCTTAAAGTCTGCCTTGGTGTCACATAAGCATGAAATTGAGTTCCAGCCCTTCTGCTTTTAGCTGTGTGATAGTGGCAACTATCTCTGCCTCTCTAAATCTCAGACAGCTCATCTGGGAAATAATAATTTATAGGACTTGCCTTATCATTATTGGAAATTTTCAGTGAGATAATGTACATGATGCCTAGTAAGCCCCCAGTTAATGCTGGCAAAAGTTGCTTTACCTTTATTCCCTTTCACAAATAGGTGGGAGAATCATTCCTTTTGGGAATAAGGAAGCCGAGATTCAGAGAGGTGAGGCATTGGCACCAGGTCACACAGCTGGTAATTGACAAAGCTGCGAGGAGGAAAATAACACATCAAAGCTGTGTTGGAAGTTTGGGAGTTTTGGGGAACAGGAACTGATCCTAAATTCCTAGGAACAGTTTCAGATTATAAAATTTCAAGATTAGTTCTAGGAAAATTTGCCTTTCTTGGTTGATCATGAGTCTTCTGCCTAATGATAGTCTGCAGTTTTGCTTTTTTGCTTTAACTCTGGATGCCTAGAACTAAATTTTATTTTCAGTTACTGCAGATCTCACCTACTTCCTCACCCTTATTATACTCCTCTGATTCTTATATTCTTATTTAAATAAGTCTACTGAGTATGTGACTCTAACAGTAATCTGCCTTTGATTTTTTTTGGAAATAGGTAGGAAGTCAATCCTAAATCAATAACAGGTCAGACTTGGATCCTGAGTGGTCCTTATCACCAGGTCTCCATTATTAGAGTCTCTGGGAGTCAGCTCTGTGTGACCATATGCAAGTTTTTTTTTTTTAAATCATGGCCTCTCTTTTCAGGTAAAATATCATGGAGTCTCAGAGGCTCTGGGTTATATCCTTTCCAGTGTGTACAGCTTTTGTTTTCTTCTCTGGCAGTATTCTTTTATTTAGGTCAGTCGGTCAACTGGATGACTTTTTTTGAACATTCCTGTTAAAAGAGATTTATTAAAATAGTATCTTCTTCTTTCTTTCCTATTTATGTAATCACATTTTGGGCACCATTTACCAACTAGCTAAAAAAATGAAGGTGTGACACCTGGATGTGCTAAGCTGAACACTTTACAGTTTCTCTCCAAATTCTTAAAACAGCACTGTTGGGTGAATTTGACTGATGAGAAACCTGAGGCTCACAAAAGTTAATGCCCAATATCAGACAGCTAGTAAGTAGCAGAAGCAGGATCAGAATTGCGATTTTTGTTATTGCCTTTCTTCCTGTTCTTATCTCCTGATGGAAGTTCTATCTGGAATATTAGTTTTTCATTCTTAACACGGGGCCCTGAAGTTTTAAGCAGGAGTTCATTTTGAATAGGCCAGATTTCTGCCTCCACCTTATTCACATCATCATCATGCCTCAAAACAAACAAACACACACTCCCTTACTGATGTTTTACCAGATGTCAATGGGAAAACCACACTAAGTAGAATAAGGCTGCTTTAGTTTGAGATTGCTGAGTTCATGTGTGGCTTTAAGTAAACACTATGTGTAAATGATGAATTCACCCAAGAGACAAACGTGCGCATAACTGACTCATTCCCTACCAAGGTTGCATCTTTTCTTGATTGTCCTTCTCTTTCATCAATGTCTGCATTGGTTTTATTTTAAATCGAATTAAATGCAGTTTAAAAATTCCTCCATCCTATTCTCCAAAGGGAACCACTTTTAGCACCTTGATTTTCTAGATTTTTTTCTATGCAAAGTCAATTTTATGTCCATAGCTCCCTTAATTTTTTTCTGTAATGATATGAGATTATACTATACATACTGTTCTGTACTTTTTTAACTTCACAATTTGTCAGTGCTTTTTTTTGATGAGAATTCTTCCTTATTCTTTAAAAACTGTGTAGTGTTGGCATTTTACATATAGCATTAACTAGTTCACAGATGTCAAATATCTTGGTTTAAATTTTTTCTCCTTTACTAATCATGTTGTATTGATTTTCTAAGGCCTACTTCCTGTTCTGCTGGAGTGGAAGTGATGGGGGAGACTATAATTGGGAAGGGTGAATGCGGAATGTGGGGGCCTTGCTATTGCTATTGCTCTTGATTGTCTGTGTGCTGTTTTGTAGCAGCACTGCATAGTGCTGGGCTTCTTAGAGACATAGACATTTCAGGGCCCGACAGCCATATGCAACACACCCAAGTAACCACCCAAACTTGATATCATTCTTTTAGGAATCCCTGTTGTTATTTGAATGCCTTCCTCAGCTTACTGTGTGGCGAAAATAATGTTAAGCAAAGTGACTGTTTACTAAGTTTAAGCTGTATTCTAGGCTTTGTACTATATGATTTAACTCATTTCATTCTATTATTCCCTATTTTTCTTTTTTATTCTTTTTTTTTTTTTTTTTTTGAGTTGGAATCTTACTCCATCGCCCAGACTGGAGTGCGAACTCTCCAACTGACAGTCAACTGACTGATACTGTGCTTAAAACTGCTCAAATTTCAGACCATGCCATTTATTCATGAGCAAATAAATATTTTTTGTTGATTTAAATCACTTGGGGTAGTTTATAAACAGAGCTGTAGCACTGGAATTGCCTTAAGATTTAATCAAAATACTGTGGTAGGGAGTTATAGAAATTATGGCAGTATATAGGACATATTATATAGATTTTAAGTCTTTGTTAAGTAGGTCAGTTGTCCTAAGAAAACCATGCAGTGAGAAAGCCCAAACTTCCCCACATGGAGACCTCATGGTGAAGCTCTGAGACAATGTTGAGAAAAACAAATCC
>NW_007246625.1:122390-128645 GCF_000164805.1 Carlito syrichta | reverse complement strand
TTTTTTTTTTTTTTTTTTTTTTTTTTTTTTTTTGAGTTGGAATCTTACTCCATCGCCCAGACTGGAGTGCGGTGGCACGCTCCTGGCCACCGCACCTCGACCAAATCACGTGAGGTTTTATAGACCATTATAGGGATTGTGACTTCTACTTGGAATGAAATGGGAAGCCATTGGAGAGTTTTGAGCAAGGAACTAATATGACTTAGATTTTGAAAGATCATTCTGGTCGGGCTCAGTGGCACAGCCTGTAATCCCAGCACTTTGGGAGGCCGAGACGAGTGGATTACCTGAGCCCGCAGATTCGAGACTTGCCTGGGCGACTTGGTGAGACCTTGTCTCTACAATAAATCAAAAATTAGCTGGGCATGGTAGTGCACACCTGTAGTTCCAGCTACTTGGAAGGCTGAGGTGAGGGATCGCCAGAGTCTAGCAGGTCGAGGCTGTGATGGTCAGGAGCGTGCCACTGCACTCCAGTCTGGTAACAGAGTGAGACTCCAACTCAAAAAAAAAAAAAAGATTATTCTGACTGCTCTCTTGCAAATAATACTGTGAGAAGGCAAGGGTAAAAGCAGGGACCAGTTAGGAGCTATTAGAATAATCCAAGCAAGAGATACTGGTAGTCTGGATTAGTGTTGTACTGGTGGAGTTGGTGAGAGGCGATTTGATTCTGGGTGAGTTTTAAAGGAAAATCTGGCCGGACTTGGTGGCTCAACCTGTAATCCCAGCACTTTGGGAGGCCGAGGCAAGTGGATTGCCTGAGCCTGTGGGTTTAAGACCAGCCGGGCAACTTAGTGAGACCTCGTCTCTACAATAAATAAAAAATTAGCCAGGTGAGGTAGCGCATGCCTGTAGTTCCAGCTACTTGGAAGACTGAGGCGGAAGGATCGCCGGAACCCAGCAGGTCGACGCTGGGGTGGCTGTGAGTGTGCCTCTGCACTCCAGCCTGGGTGAGGGAGTGAGACTGCAACTCAAAATAAATAAATAAGTAAAATAAAGGAAAAGCTGCCTGGATTTGCTGATGGATTAGATGTGAATTTAGAAAGAGAGGACTCCAAGGCTTTTGATTTGAGCAACTGGAAGAGTGGAGTTGCCACGTACTGAGATAGGGTAGACTGTGAGAGGACAGGGTGGATGTGAGGGAAGAGCAGGTTTTGTCCATATTTATGTTGAGGTACTACTGTACATCTAAGTGGAGAGGTCAGATAAGTTGTTGGATATATGAACTTGGAGTTCAGAGGACAGGTATTGGCTAGAGAAATAAATTAAGTAATCGTGAACAAGTAAAGGGGACCATAAAATTATGTGAGACCATTTTAGAAAGTAAATGTAGGTAATGAAGAGAAGTAGTAGAACTGAGCCTTGGTCACTTCACTTTAAGGCTTAAGGGTCAGGGAGATGAGGGAGAACCAGCAGAGGATAATGAGAACAAGTAGCCAGTGAGATAGGAGCACTAAGAAAGTGTAGGGTTCCAGAAATCAAGTGAAGAAAGTGAAAGAGAAAGGAGTGATGGGTAAAGGAAGGTAAGGTCTGAGATTTGATCATTGGGCTTAGCAACCAGATTTATTTATCAGTTAATCCATCTCTGTGGTATAAAGGAAAGCACAAGGGCTTTGGGGTTAGACAGACCGGGTTCAAATCCCTTTTCACTCTCTAGGTATGTCATCATGAGTCCTCTGAGGAGCAGATGCCAGGACAGAATTAGATGTGCAAGAGATATATTACGGGAAATGGGATGTTCCTATTGCAAGAGATGGGACGTTCCTGAGCAAAGATTGTCTTTACCGCATTCCCATTTAGGCATAGTGGCCGGCTCTACTATCTCTGCCATGCATAGTCGTTGCCTGTGAGCAGCACTGGGAATGTGGCCCTGGTGTGATCTCAGCGTGACAGTCACAACGGATCCAAAGGTGTGGGAGCTGGAAGCTGTCAGACATCTGTGCTCCTCAAAGCAGTTCTCCTGAAGAGAGATCTGAGTGCCCACCTTCATGCCCACTCAGTAACCTTGGGCAAGTTGACTTATATTTTGAAGCTTCAGTTTCCTTGTCTGTAAAATAGGAATAATTTCTATGGTTTTGAGAAGCATTAGAATAGTATATGTGAGGCTCATAGTGTGAAGTCTGGCATATCATAGGGATCTCTAGGGATCTTAATAGATTTTAATTCCTTTATCTTTTAATATTTCTTCTTGCCTAGTTCCCTTGGTTAAGGAGTTCTCAGAAACATCCTTTTCCTGATTATTTGGGAGTAAAACCAATGATATTTTATTTCTGCTTGCCAATTTCTCTTAGTCCTTCCCTCTCCTCACTAGTTCCCTTCCCCATCCCCATGGTCATTTTTTTTTCTATCTTTCCCTCCATTTTTAGAGGTGGGAGGAGTGGAGTCATTGTATTTTAAATATCTTGGAACTTAAGTTGCTTAGGAACATGATAGTTTGATTGTTAATAAGTACTTGATTTGTTTTTTGAATGTGAATTATGGTGAACAAGACCTTCTGGAAGGCATATCCCAAATAAGAAAATACTGTGACTAGACTGCCTGTGGTGTGAAATTTGCTTTATGTTCTTGATAAAAGTGATGGACCTTGGCTGTCCTTGGCGTGCTCAGCTTACCTCACAGTGGTTGGATAATCACCATCATCAGCTCCCTCTTTTCTCTGGACATTGTTGGAGATGATATACCTTATGCCTAGACTAGACTCCTTCCCCCAGACTTTTTTCTGGGGTGATAGGAAGGAAAATTCCATTTAGAATCAGACCAGGGAGTTTCCCAGATAGTAGTAAAAAGCCCTGAGTTATAATTTCCACAACAATATATGAGAGTTTCAATTTCTCCACCTCTTTGCCAACACATTGTTGTTGTTGTTGTTGTTATTATTACCATCCTGATGGGTGTGAAGTAGGATCTTACTTTTTTTTTTTAAGAGATAAGATCTTGCTGTATCACCCAGGCTGGAGTGTAGTGGCGTGATCATAGTTCACTGTAGCCTCGACTTCTTAAGCTCAAGTGATCCTCCCATCTCAGACTCCCAAGTAATTGAGACTAGAGGCACACGCTACCTTGCTTGGCTAATTTTTAAAATTTTTAAATTTTTAATTTTTTGTAGAAATAGGGTCTCACTCTATTGCTCAGGCTGGTCTTGAACTTCTCGCCTCAAGCGATCCTCTCGTCTTGGCCTCCCAAAGTGCTGAGATTACTATGAGTCACTGTGCCTGACCTTATTATGGTTTTTATTTGCATTTTTCTAATGACTAATGATGTTTAGCATCTTCTCGTGTGCTTATTGGCCATTTGTATATCATCTTTAGAAAAATATCTGTTCAAGCCCTTTGCCCTTTTTTAAATTTGGGTTTTGTTTTTGTTGTTGTTGTGTTGCAAGAGTTCTTTATTCTAGATATTAGATTCTTATTGCAAAATTAATACACATCTATTATAAAAATCAAATCCTACAGAAATATAAAAAGAAAAGTTCATCTACTATTCCCCATGTATTCTTCCCAGAAATAACCATTGTTAAGTTTACTATATATCCTTCCAGATTTTAAAAGATGGATATACAAACTTAAATGTACATAAGCCGGGCTCGGTGGCTCAGCCTGTAACCGCGCTTTTGGAGGCTGAGGTGAGTGAATTGCCTGAGCCCGCGGGTTCGAGACCCGCCTGGGCAACTTGACGAGACCTCATCTCTACAATAAATCAAAAAATCAGCCGGGCATGGTAGCGCATGCCTGTAATTCTGGCTACTCAGAAGACTGAGGCGGAAGGATCGCTGGAGCCCAGCAGGTTGAGGCTGCAGTGGCCAGGGGCGGCCACTGCACTCCAGTCTGGGTGACAGAGTGAGACTCCAACTCAAAAAAAAAAATGTGTATAATATATACATACATACATGTATATGTATATACATACATATATATTTAGTTTTCATAAACAGTATTAAATGTCTACAGTACTACAACGTGTCCTTTTGGGGGCTTAATATCTTGTGTGCATAATTTTATGGTGATCTCATTGTGGTTTTTTTGGGGAGAGGGGTGGGGGGGCTCCTAGAATTCAGGAGTCATGCTATACTGGGCTCAAATCCCACATCTACTTGGAACTTCTTGTGTGACCTTGGGTAGATTACTTGATCAGACTGAACCTTTTTGAGATGGGTTTAATACAGAAGGAATCAAAAAATTCAAGTAAATTGCCCAAAGTCACAGATTAGTAAACAGAGGAACCATTATTCAAACTTGAATTGTATGCTTCCAAAGCCTTTGTTCTTGCTGTATTACCACATTTACCTGTTGGGCTGCTGACATGGGAACCTATCTCCTTTCAGTTTTGTGACCTCCTTGTGCTAGTTACTATATAGCCTTGTGGATCTTGTTAGAGAGCAGTGTGTATAATTTGCACATTACAGAAAATGTTGGTACTACCCTTTTCTTACATGTCCTACATATAAACAGACCTTTTGGGATCTTGAAAGGAGAAAAACTCAATAATGAATGCCTAATACCCTGAAAGGCTGGGGCAGCCACAAACTGCATTTGAACAACAACTGTTTTTTCAGTCTTTATTTCCACTGCTTGCCTGCCATTGCTGCTTTTGTAGGGTCATTCTCATGGGTTTTTCTAGTTCACTGTTTCTGTCTTCTAGTCCTGGGTGAGCTTCTATACAGTCTTTGGATGCCTGTCTTCTCCTGTCCAGTGTTGCTTCTCACCTGGCCGATGGCTTTTCAGCAGTGCCTCCTGCTATTACAGGTTCCAAGTATGTGGAATGGGGGTTTTCTGCCAGCACAGATGTGCTGATTGAAGCCCAAGGACGTGCAATCAAGAACCAAGAGTGGAGCATGAGTTGAGAAAGTTGCCATCAACACTTATGCAAAAGCAATACACACAAGGACAGTCGCCTCCTCTCCCTGCCCCTCCTCTTCTCCACTCCTTGTATCATGTACCTGTTTACAGTAATACCTAGCAGTTGACTCTTTAAGGTCAGATCACTGTTTCATTGCATTTCTCAATAGATTCCCTCTTGCCTTTCTCCCTACTGCTCTTGGACGTATAGGGAAGCTAGAGTAGCAGCAATGAATTATATATCTAAGCAGGTCTTAATGTAAGAGCAGTGCTATTCTTTTTACTGCCACTAGTAAGAGTAGCTAATAGGTTTGTCTAGCATCAACAAGGGAGGGAGTAGGGTAGAAGGCCTGGAATTCAGGAGTCAGGCTATAATGGGCTCAGATCCCACATCTACTAGGAACTTGTGTGACCTTGGATAGGTTACTTGTTCTGACTGGATCTCCGTTTTCTGATCTGTAAGATCTAGCTAATGGTACCACTAGTGTAATAGGAGTGTTATGAAGATCCACTGAGCTTGGAGAGTGCATCAACTCAGAACCTGGCACATGGAAAGGGCTCTGCAACTGTTAGTTGTTGTTATTGTTGTTGTTATTATTATTATTTTAAAGATGTGGGGTACAATTCAGGGTTAGGTATACAAATGTTCATTACAAATGTTGATGAAGTGTGCCCCTCCCTCCTCTGGCAGTTTCCCATGCCCCCTCCCCTGACAGTTTCTCACTACTGCCAATCCCTTTCTTATAGTATGATAATTGTTCAAGGTCCGCTTATGAGTGAGAACACATGGTACTCTGTTCCTTGTTACTGTGATAGATCACTGAGTATGATAGACTCTAAATCCATCCAAGTTGCTGCAAAGTCCATATGTTTGCCCTTCTTTATGGCTGCATAATATTCCATTGTGTATATGTACCACATTTTTTTTTATCCTGTTCAGCTTTGATGGGCAGCATGGTTGGTTCCATGTTTTTGCTATTGTGAATAGAGCTGCAACAAACGTGTGTATAGGTATCTTTTTTGTAGAATGATATGAGTTCCTCTGGGTATATTCCCAGTAAGGTGATTGCTGCGTCATATGGAAGGTCAAGTTCTAGTTCTTTCAGAAATCGCCACACTGTCTTCTAAAGAGGTTGCACTAGTTTGCATTGCCACCTGTAGAAGCATTCCTTTTTCTCCACATCCTCGCCAGCATCTGTTGTTTGTTTTATTAATAATGGTCATTCTCACTGGGGTTAGGTGGTATCTCAATGTGGTTTTGATTTGCATTTCTCTGATGATGAATGAGGCTGAGCACTGTTTCATGTGTCAATTGGCTGCCCATATATCTTCTTTTGAGAAGTGTCTATTCATATCTTTTGCCCCCCCCCCCTCTTTTTTTTTGAGTTGGAGTCTCACTCTGTCACCCAGACTGGAGTGCAGT
>NW_007246625.1:109130-122231 GCF_000164805.1 Carlito syrichta | reverse complement strand
CCAAGTTGCCCAGGCGGGTCTTGAACCCGTGGGCTCAGGCAATCCACTCACCTCGGCCTCTCAAAACACGGGATTACAGGCTGAGCCACCGAGCCTGGCCTTTTGCCCACTTTTGAATGGGGCTATTTTTTTCCTTTTGGCGCGTTTGACTTCAGTGTAGCTTCTAGATGTTAGGCCTTTGTCAGATATACAGTTGGCAAATATTTTTTCCCATTCTTTGGGCTGTCTCCCTGCTCTCCTTGTGGTTTCTTTTCCTTTGCAGAAACTTGTCAGTTTGATGTGATCCCACTTGTCTATCTTATTTCTTATGGTATGGGCACTTAGGGTTTTGATCAGGAATTGGTTGCCAGTTCCAATTTCCATTAGGGTGTCTTCTGCATTTTCTAAGATTCTTATGGTTTGAGGTTTTGTGTTTAGGTTTTGGATCCACTTAGAGTTAATTTTTGTGTATGATGATAAGTTATTATTATTAGTATTGAAGCGGAGCAGATGACACTGGGGCCAGAAGACTAGGCAAATATATACAGGCCCTTACTGTGATAATAATAAGGTCCCTTCTTACTGCCTTCTCTTGCTTTATTTTCTTCACAACTCTGTGTGTCATTTTACCTGTTTATATCCTCTCCTTCACTAGAATGTGAACGCTTTGAAAGGAGAGAGGAAGAGCTTTGTCAGTTTTGTTCATTGCTGTATTCCTAGCCCTGGGAACAGGGCTTAGCCCATAGTAAGTATATGCAATAATACAGTCAATGTTTATGGAGTAAATGAATGTGAACATTCACTGTGTGCCCACTGCTTTTCTAGGTGCTATTTGTAAATTAGCTAACATATTCATTAATAGTCTTTTGAGGTTAGTATGTTATTATTCCTATTTTACAGATGAAGAAACTAAGACACAGAGGAATGGGATTCTTTATGCCCAGTGTTACATAGTTAAGTGAAAGAACAGGTAGTCTTTCTCCAGAGTCTGGACTTGTAGCCACTATGCTGTGCTCTCTCTCAGTAGGAAACATCAACATGATTTTTATTACTGATGTTATTGACAACTTCACTGCCTACGTATGCCGAGTTTTTTAAGCCATCATCTTTCATTTGCTCATAATACTATGGAAGAAAAGTGATATTTTTGCCCCTCCCCCATTTGGCAGTTGAGGAAATAATTACAGATAATCTTACTGAGCACATTACCATGTACCAGCACATTTATTAACTTGTTTAATCCTCATAACAATTAAGTTGTCATCAGAGGGACAGAATGGGAACAGAGGCAAGTGATTAAATGGTATATACATTTGACAGATGGGAAAACTGAGGCAAAGAGGTAAAATTACTCACCAGTGTCACATAGCTAAGACATGGTAGATCTGGAACCTTAAACTCTGCCAGTCTGACTTCAAAGACTTAAGTACTTCACTAGAGAGCCTTCTTGCAATTCAGAGAGGAAAAGTTAAAGGTCCATAGTTACTCAGCTAATAAGTGACAGAGCTGAGATTGGAAATCAGGTCTGCTTTGACTACCAAACCTGTGCTCTTTTTCATGTATGTTGGAACTGAGGCAAGAGTTATGTCTGCTTATCCCAGGACTTGGATTTCCATCCTTCTGGGGTGACAGGGAAGGAAAAGACGAGTAACTTAAGTCCACTCAACTGGGAATGTGGAGCCGTGGCTTCTGACCTCAACCCACTTTTTCATTCTGTCATGCTTGCCTGTATTTCAGGATGATGCGTCTGGTTTTACCAGGCTTTAGTCACAGGACAGTCCTTTGGAAGCAGGTGACCAGTTATATCTCCAGAGAGAACTAAAATTACTGCTAGTGGTGGAAGTTCTTCCAAAATGTATGCTTTCCTTGAGCTGAAAGTATGCCTACAGATGGTCTGATGTCCTTATGAAACGTTTATGTGTGTAAGACAGGCCAGTGGGATAGGACGGGGGTGGTATACCTAGAAACATAGGAAATCTGGTTGGGCTGCACAAACAAAAACATTTCCTTCAGGGTCAGTGGCCCCAAGGCACTGGGCAGCTCCCACCAGCAAATAATAAAGTAGGGCATGTGTCTGCTGCTGATTGAAAGCTCATGCTCCTTTTGGGGGAGTCCCAGAAGCCCAGTGAGGAGGTGGCAAGGTTTCTCTCAATTGAACTGTCAGCATTGTGTTTTGATGTGCCATTCCTTGGAAATACAGCTTCCTTCTTCAGCCTGCTCCCCACAGCTGCTGAAGCAGAACTCATATCCCCCACTGCCTGCTGCTGTCCTCTTTTCCTATTTTGTCCCTCTCTGCTTACTGTCCTTTCAATAGCCCAAGCTCCAAGTGACTGTATTCTTTTTGAACATTTTCTCCCTTGCTATTCACATCCTGTTGTCTTCAGATTCTAGAGATTCTGCCACAAGAGCAATAATGCTGCCACCCGGTATTGATCTCCTTCAGTGCATACGTACTGACAGTGTGCCAAGCCCTTGCCTTCCATTATTTTATTTAATCCTTGCTTCCACTTTCTTAGTAATATTCTTACTCCCATTTTATACAAGAGAAAACTGAGTTTGGAGAAGTTGAGTAGCATATTCAAAGTTCCAGCCGGGCTTGGTGGCTCAGTCTGTAATCCCACGCCTTTGGGAGGCTGAGGTAAGTGGATTGCCTGAGCCCGTGGGTTTGAGACCCGCCTGGGCAACTTGGCGAGACCTCATCTCTACAATCAATCAAAAAATTAGCCGGGCATGGTAGCACGCGCCCGTAGTTCCAGCTACTGGAAGGTTGAGGCGGAAGGATTGCCAGAGCCCAGCAGGTTGAGGCTTCGTTGGCCTGGAGCAGCCACTGCACTCCAGTCTGGGCAGCAGAGTGAGACTCCAACTCAAAAAATACCAAAAAAACAAAGTTCTGAAGCTAGCAAGGGGCCAACCTGGGATTCCAGCTTAGGTTTTCTTGGCTTAAAAGCATGTCCTTTCTGCATTTAAGGCCCCTTTAAGTGACCAAAGAGCCTTCTGAAGTCAAGTGTCTGTCACAATATAACTCATTTTTTCTGTCATGGCATGAACTGAGCATGCTTTCCTCTGGTATACACCTGGTGTATAGCTTTGTACATGTATCCCATTCTCATTGAAGCAATAGGAAGTATCATTTTAGTCAGTGGGATTCTCTTTTGTGTGAGTTACCAGTGGGTCTTGCCCTCTGTGTATTGTTCATGGGAACATGCTCAAGGAATTTTGCAGGAAGGCCCCCATCCAGGATGTTACTGGAAGATCTGCCTGGTGGAGTTTGTGCAAACAAAGTGTGACCCTGCCAACTCAGCCAAACCCCTACCTTATGCTGGTAGGCTCTCTGACCCTAGCGGAAAAGGCTTCCTCACCCAGCCAACAGGGTAAGTCCTGAGCTCCTCATCAACTTTCCTAGAGGCTTTTGGGCAGACTTTTGCATGTGCTTAGATCTGGTTTATACATTGCTATGTACACAAAATACAAATCTGATCAAATTTCCTCAGCCCCTCACCCCTAGCTCTTCTGTAGTGTTCCATGTTGTTCTTAAGAACAGTCTACTAGGATTCTTTTTTTCTTTTAACTTTAAAAAAATTGTGGTAAAATATACATTTAAAAATGTATCATTTTAATCATTTTTAAGTGTATAGTTCAGTGTCATTAAGTACATTCACATTGGTGTGCAACCAGTCTCCTGAATGCTTTTCATTCTGCAAAATGGAAACTCTATACCCATTAAACAGCTTCCTACTTCCCTCTTCCACTGTTCCCTATTAACTACTATTTGACTTTCTGTATGAATTTCACAACTCTCAGAACTTTGTATAAGTAGAATCATATAATATTTGTCTGTTTTAGTCTGGATTATTTCACTTAGTGTAATATTTTTAAGGTTCATCTATATGATAGTGTGTGTCAGAATCTCATGCCTTTTTGAGACTGAGTAATATTCCGTTATGTCTGTATACCATATTTTGTTTATCTATCCATCTTTCAATGGGTCTGCTAAGATTCATTGTGACATTGAAGGGCTTGTGTAGTCTTGCCCTTGCCCATCTCTCCAACCTTCTCATTTGGGAGAGTCTTTACCCGCTGCCTTCTCTACTCTAGCCTTTTGTCATCCTCCAAGAACTGGATCCTTCACACATGCTTTCTCTCTGGTGAGAATCTTCCACCATTCTCTCCTTTCTTACTCAAGTTAAATATCACTTAGTTTAAATATCTCTACATTTAGTTCCTAGGGTCCCACAAGAAAAGGTTGATCAGACTTCCTTCTCCCATTAATTATTTCCATAGAACTTTGTATATCTTTATAGTGCTTATTACAACTGTAAAATCTATTGATTAATTGTGCATGTTTTTGTTTAATGACTGCCTTCCTTGCCAGACTGTAAACTTATGTATGTTTAAATGCTATCTTCTTTTTCTGCTGTAGTACCTGCCACAACTCTATAGTTGTTGAATGAATGAATGTTGCAAAGAGAAAATTTCAGGGCTACATGCTACATGGAGCATTTGGATTTTAAAATGTATGTGGGATGTTAAATTACTGGTCAGATTTCAAAATGTTGTCTTGGTGAAGCATAGATCTATGCCCTGTCCTTTGTCTGTTGATACAAACTTTCATGAATAAGTTCTTTATTTGAAGATGCTTCCGGTGAACCCTAAACACAAACAACAACAACAGCAAAGACAGCTTAACATTTTCTGAGTGCTTATTCTTCACTAGGCTTTGTACTGGATGCTTCTTGTTTATTATTTCATCTAAATTTCACAATAACTCTGAAAAGGAGATGTTGTGTATATTGTTTTCAATTTCTGTTTCCAGATGAGAAGACCAAGGCTTAGAGTTTAAATAGCTTGCTTAAGGTCACTCAGCCTGTAGGTGGCAGGCCTAGAAGTAGGGGTTTGAGCTTATTAGCTTTGTATCCTGGGATAGAGCACCACCTACTCCTCCAGTGCCCTTCCTCTCATTAACTGAAATGGGCTCTTTTTATCTGTTTTATAAATGGGGCCTCTGCCTTAGTTTTCTTTGAAGTCAGGTTTTGTGGCTAAAGAAGAATTTGAAAACTCCAGGCCTGCAGAATGCATTTGGCCATGATGTACCCTTTTCAGCCTCATGCTCTCCCACCATTACTTCTCCCACTATACTTTTTCCCAAAATCCTCTTTCCTGTGGCTGCCAAGTTAGTGTGCCATCCCTAAGGCAGTTTCCAAATCTCAAAGCAGAAGAGTTGTGTTTTCTGCATGGTCTTCCTACAGCAGGTCTTCCTTCTGTCCTAGCAGAGTAGTCATCTTTTTAAGTAGTGGCCAACAAGTCTGTCTCTGCCACTAGACTGAGCCTCTGGAAAAGCTAAACCAGACCTGCCTTTTTTCTGGAGTTCCTCAGCCTGGTCCAGGATCTGGCACAGAGCACAGGGGGTTTAGCAGTGCTTGATGAGTTGGAGTTGGAGTGAATGCTCGGAACCAACCAGCTGAGTGCACAAACCTACTATACAGACCTTAGTGTATACTCACAGAGCACCATGAATACAAGATGAGTTTATCAGATGTATTAATCACTAGTTTGGAAAAGAATGAAAATATTTCCATAATATAATATGTTTCTTTTCTAAAACAGATGTGCTCTAGTTTCATGAGGAAATAATTAAGTGTGTTTGATTAAAACATTCATAAACACTATCATTTACTCAAGGCTACTATATGCTGCTCCCTTTGTTGGTGCTTTATATCTGTAGTGTCTGCTTTTCTCAGTTACCCCATAAGGTATCTTTTTTTTAATCTTCATTTTAGAGATAAGGAAACTGAGGCTCAGAGACATTAAGTAGCTTGCCCAAGGATAGTCAGTTTCTGAGTGAATGTTATGGGAATGAAACAGGTCTGTCTGACTTTAGAACCAGTGTCTTGCCATCACCCTGACTACTTCTGATCTTGTGTTTCAGTTACCATTCAGCTCAGCCTCCTGAACCAGCACACATCTGCCTTGCTTCCTCTCAGCCCTTCCTGTGCCCAGTATCTCTTGCCCTCCTCCCTTATGTCCCTTTCCTCAATGCACTCCCCTCTCCACTTCCTTGTAGTATCGTGATTATTGCCTCTGTATTTGCATCCTGAAATGGAAATATTTTTGACAGTGTTGATAAGCATTGGCCACTAATACATGTGGAAACTGTCTGGTGCTAATACTGTGGTAATGTCACATTTGCGTTAATAAATACAAAAGGATACATTTTATTAAGGCCAAATTAAATATATTATGATTTTGTTTTCTTTATATAGCCTTTTATTTTTGAGATTTTTTTTGAGTTCCATTTTATGTTTTTTAAACTGTATGTTTTTTTCACTCCATGTAAAATATAACAGTGCAGTAGGGGAAAAAAGTTGATTAGATAAAATTTTTTCTTTTTTAAGGGTTTTCTAAATAGTAGGATACCTATTACAAATAACAAATACAAAATTGAAATACTTCAGCAAGGTCTTATGGAGAAATTTAAGAGGTTTCTTTCAGACTTAGATTCATTTATTTACTGCCTCTCTTAGTGTTTCAGCAGGATTAAGTTTTTTGAATCAGTGGATCAAGTTTTAATTTTCCTGTTCCTTCCTTATACTGACATATGCTTTGGCAGAACAAAAAAGAGACCTAAACATGTCAGCATGATTTTTGTTCAATGAATTAAAAACCATAAAAGTAACAAGATCTGATCCAAATCCCTAAACTCCTGACATGGTGGTTTTGTCCTTTTCAATCCTGAGCTTCATATTACTAACTTTGAAAAGCTTTCTGCCTGGAAGGAGAAGTAATAGCAATACATGATTTATTTGAAATAGATTACAAGGGGTAGGCAGCACAGAGTAGTGCCAGAAAGACCTTGATTTGAATCCCAATTTTCTCACTCAGTCTATGGACAAGTCACTTACATCTGTGAACCTCAATTTCCTCATTGGAAAATAGGAGTATTAGCATCTAATTTGAAGAGTTGTATGGATCAGTGAAGTAACATACTTAAAGTACTTACCTGGCCTAGAGGGGTTTAATAATAGTAGTAATTGGAATCATTTTTATTTTGAGAATACCTTCAAATAGCAGAATCCAGAAGAATTTACTTGTAACACAACTGTTCACCTCAGAGACTATCCGTTCCCAAATTTCTTGTCAGAGAAAATATCAGGTAGATGCTACTAAATCTTTAACAGTTGTTCATCACTATTCCTCACTGAACATGTACCCAGAGATTGGCATTGTTCTTTTTTTGTAAGAACCATGTTGATTTGAGGGATAAGAAGCGTAAGTATGTTCATTTCAGGACTCAGAGGTCAGAGAAATTTTGTCATACTAAGACCATTGGCTTTTTTCATATTAAGACCAAATCAGCCTGAGTTTGCTTGGGTTTGACTTTGTATAAGATAACAATCTACTTTTGGCCTCATTTTCTTCATCTTTAAAATATGGTTTGTATCTACAAGACCCTCCATGATATGGCTTCCCAGCCTCTTTTTTTTTTTTTTCTTGTCATTCCTTTATTATCTGTGCTCCAACCAATTCCTCAAATGAAACATGGGCTATTTTGCAGCTTAAAGCCTTTATGTATATGCTCTTTCCTCTTCCTGGAAATTCTCCCTTGGCATGCCAGTACTGGCAGCTTGGACTCATTCTTCATACATAGTATGATGTATTAGTAGGATAGGAGGGGCTATGCTGCAGTAACAAGTAAACCCAACATCTCTTTAGCTTATGACAAGGAAAGTTTATTTCTTGTTCATGCTATATGATAGGTGCAGTTTACCATATTACTCTGAGATCCAAGCTCATGGAAGTTCTGTCTCGACTTGTACTATAGTCAAGGGAAACAAATGTAGTAGAGTACACATTGTCTCCAAAAGCTACTGTCCTGAAGTGACACCCATCATTTCTGCTCACACTTCATTAGTCAAAGAGAGTAATAACAGCCTGACTTTGGAAAGCGTGGGAAAGTGCATTTCCTTTTTTTTTTTGAGTTGGAGTCTCACTCTGTCGCCCAGACTGGAGTGCAGTGGCCGCTCCCGGCCACCGCAGCCTCAACCTGCTGGGTTCTGGCGATCCTTCTGCCTCAGCCTTCCAAGTAGCCGGAATTACAGGCATGCACTACCATGCCCAGCTGATTTTTTGATTTATTGTAGAGATGAGGTCTCGCTGTCCAGGCGGGTCTCGAACCCACGGGCTCAGGCAATCCACTCACCTCAGCCTCCCAAAGGCGCAGGATTACAGGCTGAGCCACTGAGCCCGGCTGGGAAAGTGCATTTCTACTATGTGTGTGGAGGGTTGAGAACCAGTATTCTAGTGAACAGACCTAATGACTGTACCACATTGAGGTTTAATTTTGTCAGGAATGTCTTCCTTTACTCACCCTCCCTAAACTCAGTTCCTGGCAAGTTAGCTGAGCTTCTTCTCTACTCTTGTGGCACCTTGTACTTCTCCACTTTCTTTACCACAGCACCTCTCACACTCTACTGTAAATGTGTCTTTCCTTGTTTCTCTCCCTGGCTAAGCTCCTTTAGAGCAGGACAGAAGTCTTTCATGTTCATCACAGTACTCTCAGTGTCCAACACTGGTTTTGATAGGTAGTAGACACTCAGTCTGTACATGAAGAAGAAACATCTGTGAGCCCAATTTCCTCGTTGGAAAATTAGGGTATCAGCATCTAATTTGAAAATGCATTATCTCTTTCATCTTGTACCCTTTAAGCAGACGCTGATATGTGCTGGACTACTTTGATGGGTTGTTGTGAGAGTAAGTGTAAAATAGAAATAATAATAACTGCCTCATATAGTTGTTGTAAGGACTGATGTATAAAATACTTATCCCAGTGGTTTGTTTCAGTCCCTCAATATGCTCGTTGTTATAATGAGGATGTTAATAGTAAAAACAACTGACATAAGCATTTATAATGTGCTAGACACACACATGGGTGCTTTATGAAGTTAACTATATTGGGACTTATGTTATATCTTGGTCAATTGTGAGGGTATTCACAAGTAATTTGTTAAAATAATTGTTCAGATTCTGAAAGTTGAAATTTATTTTAAGTGATTTGAGATTTAGAGATGATGTTATTTTTATAGCATCATTATTCATTTGCATTGCTTTCTTAATTGGGAGAGAAAGGAGTGGCGTTATGGCTAATAATTGATTCCTTTTATTGAGCATTTAAAATGTGCCAGGGTCAGTGCTAAATAATTTGCATTCATTATCTCATTTAATCTTCATCCCTTTAAGACAGGGACTGATATAACCTCTATTAGATAGGCAGGAACTCTGAGAAGAGGAAAATAGTTATGCATCTCGTAAGAGGCATGACCAGGATCTGACCCCAGGTTTGCCTAGACTTTCTGGCTCATGCTTTTAAGCAGAACTCTTACTGGCTCTTCTAGGAAGAGTATTTCAAAGAACTGTACTTGACCTCAGCATGCCCATAGGCTGTGCCAGGAATGTGAAGATCATCAACCCACAGAGAGTAAGGTTATAGCTGCTGAACTGACTGACAGAGTGATGTTAAATTTTTGGCTAGCAATTGATGTATAAAACAACTTGTTGAATGTCTTTTTGTCTTTTATCAGAGTAACCAGGGAGCACAGGGAAATGCTGGTGAAACTGGCCAAACAGAACACCAACAAGGCCAAGGACTCCTTACGTAGAGTTCGTACCAACGCAATGAATACGCTGAAGAAATCAAAGGATAAGGTCTCAGAGGATACCATTAGGCTCATAGAGAAACAGGTACTATTATCAGCAGATGTAGTAGTGTCTATGCATCTAACCCAAGCAGTCATTTCTCGTGTCTGAAGTAAAGACAAAACAGAATGCTTCTTATTCTTTCATTCATATGATCAACATTGACTAATCCTCTATTCTGGGTTCAGCCCTGTGCTGGACCCTGACAGGGCTCCATGGAGGAGGTTAAGATAATGTTGACCTTGTACTATGTGCCAGGCTCTGTGCTGAACACTTTATTACTTCATTTATTCTCATCACTACAAAACTATGAGGTAGGTAGTGAGGAAACTGAGGTTCACAGAAGTTAAATAACTTGCCCAAAGTCATACTGCTAGTAAGTGGTAGAAATGGGATGCAAACATTGGCAGACTGAGTTCATTGCCTGTGCACTAATGCCTTTCTGTCTGGTTTTCTGATTGCTGAGAAGTAAGTACTTAATGTTCTCAGTGTACTGAGTGGAGTGGCACTTGAAGAAGTCTTAAAGGAGCTACTACAGTAGAACAGTGAGAGACCAGGGAAAGGTATAACTGCCTGTGCAGAAGTATGGTGATGTAAAAGAATGCTGTTCCATTTGATCACTGGGGCTCGAATCTAAGATGAGACTATGGAGTGAATAGATAAAACAGAGTGGCCAGATCATAGATCATAGATGGTCACAGATTAAAGTGTTTGAACTTTAACATGTACAGAAGTTCCCACATTGGCTGTGCATCTGTATCAGTCATCTATAGCTACCATGATGCTACATAACAAACTATCCCAAAACTCAATGACTGACAGTGTGAAAGCATTATTTCTCATTTTTATTTCCATGGGCCAGCTGGGGGTATAGCTATTCTAGGCTTGACTTAGTGGGCTTGGCTCCAGGTCTTGGATTGGGTTCAAATCTGTTTTACATATCTTTCGATCTTCTGCAGTTAGGTTTCTCTAAGGCATCTTTTCATGGTAACAGCAGATGCCAAGAGCATAAGCCCAACTACTCAAGCACATTTTTTTTTTTTTTTTTTTTGGAATTGGAGTCTCACTCTATTGCTCAGACTAAAGTGCAGTGGCAGGTTCCCAGCCACTGTAGCCTCAACCTGCTGGGCACTGGCAATCCTTCCGGCGATTCCTCCTCAGCCTTCCAAGTAGCTGGAACTATAGGTGCATGCTACCATGCCCAGCTAATTTTTGGTTTATTGTAGAAATGAGGTCTTGCCAAGTTGCCCAGGCTGGTCTCGAACCTGCGGGTTCAGGAAATCTACTTGCCTCGGCCTCCCAAAGTGCTGGGATTACAGGCTGAGCCACTGAGCCCAGCCTCAAGCAAATTTTAAGCACCTTCTCCTATTACATCCCACTGGCCAAAGCAAGTCACATGGGTACAAGGAATTATATATGTTCGAGGAGATCTGGGGAAAGGAGTGAATATGTGCAGAACAATATCTAATCTACCACAGTTTCATAATCATTTTAGGAGCTTATAAAAATAACAGATATTGGGCTCGGTGGCTCAGCCTGTAATCCCATGCCTTTGGGAGGCTGAGGTGTGTGGATTGCCTGAGCTCGCGGGTTCAAGACCCGCTTGGGCAGCAAGACCTCATCTCTACAATAAAATCAAAAAGTCAGCCGGGCGTGATAGCGCATGCCTGTAATTCCAGCTACTTGTAAGGCTGAGGCGGAAGGATCGCCAGAACCCACTCAGTCTGGGCGACAGAGTGAGACTCCAACTCAAAAAAAATAATAATAATAATAAAAATAACAGGTATCTGAGGCCCCAGTCTGGAGTGTAGCCCAGGAATTCACATTTTTAAATGCTTCTCCAGTGATTCTCATAGTTAATACTCCTGAAAAATTTTGTTCAGACAGTGGGGAGATTACATCTCTGTTTATGGAAGATGACTGTGGTGGCCAGGTAGAGAACAGATTGTAGGGGGCAAGACTGGAAGCAGGGGGACCAGGAGGCTGTTGCAGAAATCCAACCAGGAAGTGACAGTGGCTTGAACCTGAGTAGTATTAGTGGGAAGTGAGCTAGGAGGATGAATTTACCAGTATTTAGGAGATAGAATTAGTAATGTTTAGTGTAATATAGAGGGCTTGATAGGCCCCAAAGCTTCCTCATCCACAATACAGGCATTATTTTAGGAATATTGAACAGTTGTATGGGCTGGATACGGAGTGAAGAGGGAAGGAATGAGAGGCAAGAAGAGCCATTAGGGGAACTCCTAGAGGAGGCCATCAGTTTACTAGCTGCTTCCTTTCTCCTGGACCAGCAGTTAGATTGCTAGTTTTGTAGGCCGGCAACAAAATCTCTTGGGGGAGAATTTTAGGTAGATTCATAGGCCCTGATCCTGCACTTTCTGATTTAGTAGCTTTGCCTAGGAACGTACTATTTTATTTCATTTGAAATGAGGTCTCACTGTGTTACCCAAGCTGGACTTGAACTATCAGATTCAAGTGATCCTCGCACCTCAGCCTTCTGAGTAGCTGGGATTACAGGTATATGCCACCACACCCTTGGCTGCTAGAAAGCACCATTAGTACACCTGACATTTAAACCCTCAGAACTCGCCTCCTGCCATCTTTCTGCCCTTCTCTTTCCCTGCATCAGCTAAAAGAGGAGGTTCATTGATTAGGCTAGCTTTTTCTGAGCACTGCTTAAACCTCTAAACAGTCTGGACCCTGACTCCACCTGGACTCGCTTCTTGTGGATTTCATCTCTGCATTCAACACTGCCTTTTCACTGCTTCCTGGTGATAAGCCTATTGACCTCCAAGGGCCTACCAGAAACTCCTCACTCAGCAAGTCAGGGCATCTGCCTCAGGGACCAGAGCCCACAACTCCTTGAAAGAAGAAAAATGATCAAATAACCCACACTTGATAAAACCCACTTGACAAAGGCCTTGTTGGAAGCCTTCACTCTTTAGCACTGGCTTTTCACCATCTTCTTCAGATTAGATTTGATTTTTTTTCAGTGCTTCTTACTGTTGATTATTACTATTTTTCAAATTGAAAATAGCTTTATTAGTTTTCCTGATACTAAAATAATGCATGCTTAATAGTAAAAAAAATGAACAAAATAATTGAAATCTTATCACTCAGAGATCATTGTTAACATTTTAGTGTGGACTTTCAAGTAATCTCTCTAAGAGAAAAAATCGTACTATTTATATTACACAATATATCATAGATGTCTTCTCAAAGATATTATTTAAATGTTAGTTCTTACTAATATTGTTGATAACTTCATTTATTGTCATCCAGCTAAAAGTTTGGGTAGAAAAATATTCAGGAGACAGCCTTGTATACACTTCATTTTGTTCTTTTTTCCCATCAGAAGGCACCAAACTGGAGTTTTTGGTGTGTGTGTTTTTTTTTGTGATATATATCACTGGGGTGCCAAAAAAATGTATA